>NC_058038.1:6003218-6303218 GCF_019176455.1 Solea senegalensis | reverse complement strand
CAGAAGCATTTAGACTTGACTAAATATAAACTCCACCAAAGCACATGGACTGACTAAGATATAAAGATTTTTTTTAAATTGTGTCAACAAGCATTGCAGGAATGTCTCAGTACAAATATGTCCCAGAGGAGACAGACAGACAGAAGAAGAAAAAAGGAGCCACAGGAAAGCACTCCTCACCAAACAGTTGGATGTTCTACTACATGTCTTTAGAATTCTTCACCTTGAGGCAGTTTCCCTGTCTGACATCCGGGCATTTCACTACAGAGAAGGTCGACGACGGCAGAGAGAGAAAAAGAGGGAGACAAAGTGTGAGTGAGCTCGGTGAGAAAGGAACAAAGGGTCGGGCGTAATTGGCATCATCAAAGTATCATTACTGTCATTAGTACTATATAGTCATTACCGCAACGACAGAACAGGCCCGGGGTCTTCGAAACTACCATGTCTTTGAGTCCAGTACATCAGAGTTGATTATGTAAAGGTTCAGGCTACAGTTCTCTAATGGGTCTAATTACACAGGAATCATCTCTGTGCTTAGTGGACCAGAAGCTCCAGCTACAGTGCAGCTGGCTCAGGAGCAGGCCGCTCTAATATTTGGAAAACACGTGATAAAGTTGTGGAATATTGTGATGAAGGTGTAAGACAAATAGTTCAATTATATGTTGATGTCTCTGCTTTGGGTTCACTGCTAACACAAACCCAGGCGGTGCAGATGCTGAAGTACCTAGACTGCTGAAATCAATAAATACAAATCTGACAAGTTTAGTTTTACATAAATGTATTATACAGTATAATAACGTCTCCCCGCATGACAAAATCTCTGGCCCACGCTCATTTGTGGCACCACACAGCACATTAAATGATGACACTAGGGCGGTCTGCTTCTGTTTGCCAGATCTGGGCCACAAGCTTCCCACTGCGTCACCACATGCCAGCAACTGTGCCGCCATCTTTACCAAAGGTGGCCAATGTTTGTTTAAAGATAAACAGGGGCACATTTATTATCTATGACATGGCACACTGTAGGGTGATATCACAGCTAGATACGGATGGGAAACGGTATTGGTGCGATTATTGGTCAAAATCACTGGATCGGATATTGGACAGATAAAAATGTCAAATCTGATACAATCCAAAAGTCCCACACTGTCATTCTTATGCGCAGACTGTAAAAATATAAATAATTAGTAACTTGTGTCCTTGAAATGGCTCGGCTTTGTGTGTTAACGGCTTCATTAGTAGTCATAGTATGTTCATAATATTGGTATTGGTAGATATTTGAGTTTGTGATATCGGTATCAGACACAAAAAAGTGGTATCATCCCATCGCTAACATGTAGATGCTCTACCTAACAAAAGTAAAATATGCCAGGCTGCGATTCATACAGTGGTGCAGTGGCTAGCATTGTTGGCTCACAGCAAGAAGGTCACCGGTTTGGATTCTGGTTCCATTTTGAGTTTGTGGCGATCACATGTTCCCCTCGTGTGCGTGTGGGTTTACTCCAGGTTCTCCAACTTCCTCCCACAGTCCAAAAAGCATGCCGAGGTTAATTGGACTCTCTAAATTGACCATAGGTGTGAGTGTGAGTGTGAGAGTGAATGGTTGTTTGTCTCTATATGTTTACCCTGTGATGGACGGGCGACTTGGCCGCCTTTTTTCGCCCTATGTCAACTGGGACTGGCTCCAGCCCTCAAGTGGAGGAAAAAGCAGTGGAAAATGAAAAGCTAAGCTGCCAAATTGGGAGAAAAACACACACAAAAACAATGATCTACCTTTATGGCCAATGCTTGGGCTAAATCATTTCACTATTTCATATATTTGTTACAGTTAAAAGCGATTTTTGAGCTATGTATATCTATATAATATACATAATGTATTAAGCGCATGTTTATTGCACAGTTACTTTTCCTGTCCCACTGTGGAGTTAGTGCCGCTCAGACTGAGCGTTTGCAGGCGCTGTCACACCGAGCCCGCACCCACACCCAAGAGTAAATAAAAAGCAGTGGCACATAAAAGTGTTTTCTCTAATCTTTGTTTACAGCAGTTCTTTGCCAGTGCACCACAGGGAGTGTTTGTCCACTATGTGTGTGTGTGTGTGTGTGTGTGTTTACTTGTGTGAATGTGTTTGCTTGTACATGTCTGTGCCAGTGTGTCCTTGGAGGGGAAAAAAAGAACAGTTTCATGTGAGGGAATTTATAAAGCATCACATTGATCCTATCACTAAAGCCGCATCGCATTCATGTGTGTACGCTCACATGTGACGTTTGTGTGAAGGGGAGTGCACACGTGTGACTCAAGTTATTCACTGGAAAAGATAAAATAACAATTTATACAGGGTGATATAGAAACGCTCTTCATGTCAACTCAAAATTCACTCTCAGAAAAATGTACAATATAAATGGAAATGCCTTAAGGGAAAATATGCTATATGTTTTGTATGTTTTTTTTGTTGTTGTTTTTTTGAGATGTGACAACACATCCGTCTTAAATATTTACATTCATGGTGCAACAATGTTATTTGCTTCTATATGACATTAGATCTTAGGCTTGTGGAATCAACAAGACATTTTAGGACAGTGCGAGAAACACCTATCAATATTATTTTACATGTTATAGACCAAAAACCAACTGATTAAACAGGTAAATAAACACATTTCATCAGACAAAATATGTTTTGAGTTTATTTTTCTTTTTAAATTACCTGAACGTTGTCAAATAATAATAGCTTAAGGCTTATTTTGGATGTTGTTTCGGAAAAGCCTTCAAAATGAGTGACATCACCATCTCAAGAGTTGCTGCCAACGCTGCCGTGAAATGAGATTATAAAGTGGCAATTTTGTGACGATGACAATACTCCCTCTTATCTTGCTAAGAAGAAAAAAAATAACCGGATGACAACAATAATTTATGTTGATTATTTTCTACATCTAAAGTAGAGAGACAGTATCCAAATGCAACATTCTGCCCCCAAAAAAAGTCTTTACAGAAATATCTTGTCGTAGACGAGACGTATCCTTGTTTTTATATTACATATTTTTCTGGACTTCTCTTCCTGTGCTTGTGTTATGCATCCAATCAAGTCTGGCATCAATCTGATGATTTGAAATTTGCAAAAATACCACACGACCTCGGCTGTGAGTAGACTGCCTCCATCCAGTGTGGCCCATTCATTTTTCGACCACAAGAAAACACTTTGGTCCAGTTTTTGCACGACTATTCAAACATCTGTCTGTCTCAGGAACGCTAAAGTTAGCCCGTGCAGGAAAACAGGCCCATATTTGCCTTGTTCACATTTCGCCACAAACTCAACTGGGGAACGGCCCAGTAAGAGTAACCACAGACGCTGGGAAAGGTTCCATACAACACGAGATATACTTAGACGTGGAAAAACCCAGGCTGAGCCACAGTCACAACACACACACACACTACACAATTAAACAGCTGCACACACACATAAAGATGAGGAAACACAATCTTTATCCTTGCATCCTCTGGGGCAGACATTTTGAAATGCAATTTGTCCAAAGGCCAAACAGGTGTTGATTTTACAGTGTGGTTGTGGCCGGGTGCCAACATCTGACACAATGTGCAACATCTAAACCACATCACATCATCACGGTGGGTTCGTGAGAAATCTCTGTAGGACATGTTGAATTTGTTTCCAACCACGAATTAATACAATTAATTTCATGACGAGTTATCCAGGCTGGGGGGGGGTAGTTACACGGAAAAGCTGGCGGAGCCCCCGCCATTGATATTGACGTATGCCGAGGTATTCTGACGACCACGTTCAGAAATAGCATCGGGGACATTTGCCACCTCTGGCTTAAACGGTTCAAAGAATCCCTCTGACTTATGAGTAGGAACTAATGCTGGCTTCCCCTTCACTCACTTTTACAGTGATTTTATTATGCATGAACGGGCAGTCGGCCAACGAGGGAAGACAATGTCATTTCTGCCACTGTAGAGGTCTCTGGATCCAAACAATAGCAAATGACTTCATTTGATGATGTCAGGGAGCAGAACAAACTTCAAATAGCAAGGAGTAGTCGAGATTTACAGTATGTATCATCACAGGGAAAGTTGAACCACCATTGACACTCGCATTGACACCTACGCTCAATTTATGACGCTTGTCCACTATACAGTTGTAGCATGGCTCGGCTCGTTTTTTGCTTTTCCATCAGCGAGAGTACCTGGATCTTTTTTTTGAGTGTCATCACTGCAAGAGTCATGAGCGGGACGTCCGACACAAGAATCAAACCGAACAATGCCGAACTGTAGATCAGTTAAAGAGACTTCAAAACCTTGAAAACGTGTTCATCTCCAACATTTTTAGCAAGGAAATTTCTAAAATGTCAATATTTAACAGAGGAGTCTGGTGTATTTAGCGACAGACTGACTGACTGTGAGCCGCTCAGTCGTAGTTTTAGGAGTATGTAGGAAATGATTCTAATGATTCAGTTACACTGAAAACAACTGCTGATACCAAACCGAGTAGAGAAGAGCAGAGCCATGCTACAACTGTATCCCCAAACTACAGGTCTTTGGACTTTGGGAGGAAGCCGGAGTGGGGAGAACCTGCAGACTCAGCCCTCCAGGTGGTATAGGTATAGAGATTTGTTGGTTTATCCAGGATTCAAACCAGTGACCCTCTTGCTCGTCGTATTGAATATTTCTTTCCTTACTCTGATGATTCATATGGGGTTTGCACCATTAGTTATAGTAGTGACGGATGTGTAGAGCTGAAGACATCATTAAAAGGTGACCACGAGTAAAGAAACTTCGAATAGAAATATGGATTTACATGGATTTTAAAAAGGAGTCTGAATTTATTTTACTCAAATAACATAATGTATTAATATTGCATATTATGTCTTAAATTATAAATCTAGTCATACAGCAGTTGTATCAGACTCAAGATTCAGACAGTGTTGTGAGCTCCGTCAGACGTCTGGGGAATGGGATTAATTCACAGCTGACTCGACACAGATCTTGCAGAGACAGATTTTGATTTCAGATAAGAGACTTAAATCCTGTTTTTATATATATATATTATTATTTTTTTAAAGAAAAAAAAAGAAGAAGGATGAAATGAAGAAAGTCAGAATGACGCGCCTCTATCAGCTCATCTCCTTCTCTAAACACCAGTGCAATCACTATCTAGTTCGCTCCAACAGTTATCTCCAGAGCACACACTGCCACGGCAGAACTATTTTTCTCACACAGCGTTTGTGACAAACAGTCCTTGCGTACACTGCAGTGCACAGACGACAGCAGCAGCAGCAGCTCTTTGGATGGCATGACTAACGGAGATGGGAGGAAACACACTTCCTTCAGGACACATGAGAGGGGGAAGAGAAGAGAAGAGGATACAAAGGTAGCAACATATTTCATACCAAGAATGATTTCCTGAGTAACTTCCCTTCCCGCTTGAAGGTTCCTGCTCCTGTACACGATATTTATTTTTATGTGGGTAGATGATTGTAAGTCCATAAATAAAAAGGCACACCACAGTGAATCAGCTGGCATCTTGTGGCCGGGAACAGCTTCTGGCCTGTTTGTTTTCGAGCAGAGGCAGACCTCCCTCTCATACAGCCGGCGGATAAATGAGGAATCCACGCCGCCTTTGACCACATTCTGTTTAGACATGATTGACCAAAACAGATTCAGACAGCTGACAGACACATTCGCAGAGAGAGGGGTACGGGGCTCCTGCTGCTGTGACATTAATACAATCATGTTTGTCTTTTCTAGCAACACATCAGCAGCTTTGCATCGGCCTTTAGGAATCTGTCACTGCGGTGCATTTAGAATATAAACTCTCTTTTTATGGCATTATATGTTTGCCTTCCGAGTACTACTCTTACTCTGCAACTTTTTGGTGCTTATATTTTGTTTACCTTGGGGAAAAAAAATGGAACATCTTGTCACGTCTTAAAAAGATAATTCACTTGACACACTATCAGGCCTCATTCAGACCTGGTCCTGACTAAAAGATATGGTTGCATGCAGACATATAGACGCCACAGCTTTGTTCTTGCTGCTTACCATCCATCCATCCATCCATCCATCATCCACCGCTTTATCGTCCACATGAGGGTCACGGAGGGATCGGTGACAATCTCAGCTGAGACAGGGACAAGCAAACATCCACATTCACACTCACGGTCATTTTCCTCACACTGCATGTGTTTGGACTGTGGGAGGAAGCCAGAGAACCTGCAGAAGTTCACCCCCCCCCACCCCCACACACAGGGAGAACATGCAAACTCCATGTAGAAAGGTCGTGAACCCGAGTCTTGCTGCAAATGCAAGAGTGCTAACCACTCTTTAGTGGTCCCTCTTGCTGTTTACGAGAACAGAATTATGTTTGAAAGTTATCCCTGTTATCCCAGACAACACTCTTGCTTGTGGATTTCATGTCAGCATTCATGAATTTGAATGGTATTAAAATGAAACACTACGAGTAATTACATAGTGGTAAAATGACTACAGTGTGACACCATTATATAATGAGAACATCTGTAGATGGTGCACCCTTTATGTAAAAAAAAAAAAAACTTCCTAAAACAAGACAGAAATCAGCAAAAACACATTTTGCCACCTCATTCCTGCCTCTCGTCCATGCAGCGTAGATGAACACTTCCATACATACACACGCATGTTCAGAGTGGGCGAAGAAGATGTTGAACAATGACAGGCTCATTCCAACACCCACCTCCTCCATCTATAATTTGCCCAATTAAAAATGTGGTGAAAGAAAATTTTATGATGTTTCACGGCTGTCAGATTCAACCAGTGTCACATTTCCTGTGCATTTCCTGCTGCTGGAGGATCCCAAAGCTGCGGCGTTTACAAGAATGACTAATGAGCCGCTTCTGCTTTTCATCTGTTTTTTTCTGGGATCGGCTGCAGAGACTTGTGATTACTGCAAGGACCTGATTGCATTAGCCTCATCGCTACCTGTCATTAATGACATTAGATCTGTAAAAGGAAACTCATTAGACACAGAGAGCTGAGTCGCTCTCCCTCACATAGACATGCTGACAAATTGCCCGCTCTGTGTAAACAACTGTAATTCATTTGTTGGGCTGTGGTGTTCATGCGTCAAGTGACTGACGGCAAGTCGTGGAATCTAGCTGCAAATTTAGAATTTTTTTCCCAAAGAAAGGAAACAATTATGGCTTAGGGAAGACCAGAAGACCAAAAGCAGAGTCGTCCCAATAAAAAGAGACATAGAGCGCGTACATTTAGGAGAATCTGCACATTTTTTGTATCTTGTCAGCTTTTTTATTCACTCAGAACAAGCGTTTGGGAGCCTTAAACCGCTGTTTTGGGGGGAAAAAAATTGCAAGATGCCACCCTCACATTTTACAACAATATACAACGTTGAGAAAACACAATGCCATACCAACAACTCTCTAACTCTTAACCCCGTTAAAGGGCCGCCTCTGTGTTTTGGTGCGCTTGTTGTTTTGTTTTGCATTATGTGCCGATTTTCTTTTTATATAGTGTTGTCTTTATGTTATATTGTGTTGTCTCGGGCACCAAAGCATCAAAGCAAATTCCTCGTGTGTTTATTACTTACTTGGCAATAAAACTTGTTTCTATTTCCGATTTTTCTCTCATTTATGTCTTACAGAACCACGGCCACAACTACAGGGTTTGGGAAGATATTTCCTGAAAACAACGTTGTGTTTGAGAACGAAAGTTAAGAACACAAGTGCGACTACAATAATGCTGTTTCAGCATGCGAGTGTGAAAGTGTGATTCAGCTGCACTTGTCTGTCTATCTGTGTGTGTGTGTGTTGCATATGGCATCAAACAGTGAGTGCCCAACTATGTTATCCAGGGATTAACGGCGGTGTTGATGCAGGCATGAGCGCCGTCCTTGCCAAAAATGTGCGCTCGCATCCATCGGTCCTCGTCACACTCCCAGTGCAGCTTCAACAAGAAGAAGAGGGACTTACTTACTATTTATGTTGCCCTACTCCTCACAGCGTCATAGAAATAAGAAGACAAGACACAAAGGGCTGATGAGACAGTAGTATATGCTGCATCAAAAGCTGCAAAAATGTCCTTCTACATGAGGACTCATATCATACACAACAAATCTAAAACTTTTTTTTTAGTTGGATCCATCTGGATGTGAATATCTGATGTTTACGCTGCTAAATAATCCACCATGTTCACAAGAAAGCTTGTTTTTTCTTCTGCCTTTTGGTGCTGGGCAGGTGTACAGACGGTTTTATCTGAGGCTCTTTCACTGGAAACTGCTGCAGCCATTGCTGCAATTATAAGAGCAGCAGAGAACAAAGTCCCAGGCTGGAAAAACAAAGGAACGAGCAATAAACAATAAACTGAAAAGACTGAAAAGACAAAACTGATGTGTGATGTAAATACTTCCATCACACATCGATTAAACTTCACGCTTAATTTACTGTCGTAAAAAAGAAAGAAAGAGATGTTTATCTTAGAGTAAGATGTTGTCAAATTACAAATATATCACGATAAGCATAATTAAATCAATATTGCACAACTCGGTCTGAATTTATAACTAGTAAAAAAGCACAATCTCATCTTTTCTTTATGATTAGGTCAAATAGAAGTTTTCATTGCATCACATACTGTAGCTGTGTTGATCTTCCTCACGTGAATTATTAACAGGAACGACAACACCTTGCATATGCTGTAGACATCATTTTCTATGTCACCATTTATAATTCTCAGCATTTATATTGCATGTTTACATATTTATTCATTTTTTTCTGATGCTTAATCTTCAGTAAAATATATTTCAAAGACAGTAGAAGGAAAAAAAAAAATTGCGATATTACTGTCTTGCATTCCGCCTTGAAACAAGATTAATAATCTAATCCAACGGTGTTTGAGAATACGATTAACAATATAACGAGGGACATGAGATTGAATCTTAAAACAAGACGCTATGAGCTCCTTTTTGCAGTTTATGAGGAAAAGAAAAGCAGGTGAAAAGGAGGACACTGCTATAAAAAGACATGGTGAACATAATGTGGTGACGCACGCAGTCCCTGCTGGGTTCATTTAGGTTGCACACGAGTGTTGACTGTCACCATGTGTCTCACAGGCACAACCGTACGCAGGGTCCCTGGTGTTCACCTGTATCGCCCTGCATCTCAGATTTAATCCAATCCAATTTCAGATCATCTCAGTTTACCCGATTTGCCCGCCAACGTTCAAGCGTGACGAACGTTTCAAGCAGATCATTGGCATAAACAAGGAGTTCATTTATGTTTCAGAACTCCAGTTTAGACAGTTTAGACTCGTTATTCCCAACAACTCGTCATTATCCAGCACGGCTCATCCGTGTTGCAGGGCGGCAAAATCCTCACTTTTTATTTTATGCCAAAAAAGAGCGAGAAATGCAACGCACTCTGCAGCTGAAGTTGTGCATGCGTGATTGTAGAAGAGAGAGCCCATGCCTCACAAGAATCCCTGCTGTGAGATACGGAGCAATCAGAGCGAGGCCGAACTCCAACAGTAAAAGCAGAAATGAAGAGGATTGGGAGTAAAGGTGGGGGTTGAACGGTCGAGTAGGTAACCCTGCAATCTGCACCATCCGTGCCGAGTGTTTGATGAGGAAGTCCATCTGCTCTGTTAACCCCCCGACACACACACACACACACCATAAGAAGATTAAAGCTCAGACGGAACGAGGTACAATCAGCAGAGCAAATGAATGGGCTCATTCACACGTTCACAAGCCTACATTTGCAATAACCACTAATATTTCTACATTTACAGCCTAAGTGAGTCTGGAGTGAAATAAGGGAAACACAAAGACATCTTCTGACCTGGTATTAATGTGAATCCTCAGTGAACTGATCACATGTGATAGTGCGATAGTGCTAAACACACTTGTTCACACCTGCCACCCCGGGGCAACTCTCCTGTGAAAGGAACTCCATTTTAAATTGAAGTCAACTCATAAATGAGCCTCCTTCTCACCTGATTTATAACATTAATAAAAGATTTCCTAAGGAGTTTAGGATTTTAATTGCTAGTTTCAGTTCTTCCTCACTAGCACATAATGTAAATGTGTAACTTATTTTTCCATTTAGAGGAAAGGCCTTTGCAGCAAGGCGACTTGGGGGATTATGCAAATTGGACACTGTAAATTGACCGTAGGTGTGATTGCGATAGTAAATGGTTGTTCGTCTCTATGTGGCCCTGCGATGACCTGCAACCCTCATGTGCAGAATAAAGCTGAAGAAGAAGAAGATTTAGAGGAAAATAGAGGATAAAGCATGTGGTTGATGGTTGGTATCGCCCCATAAGAGCCTGGTTGCAGGTAACATCTGCGAACATCTGGTTTCAAAAACTGTCATGGACCTTGTCAGACTGACTCTCGAGGCTTCAAGGCAAGAGCTCAAGATGGATGTTTAAACCAGTGTCTTCATAGCGATGTCCACAGAAATCCAATCTGCTGTAAAAGACAAACTGGACTCACCCCTGACCTCTGTGGACCAATTAAGTTGCCCCTTAACATTCTTCCCAGTGCTTTGATGAGACCTGTCGCTCCGTTCTTAAACATTTCCTCTTTCCTTTCACTTGGCACAGCGTGCACAATCCTCACCGTTGCCACTTTTCTGTCTAATTTGAGAAGGTCAAGGGACCTGCTAATCCTGGGGTCAGCGTATAATGCTCATGGGGGGGGAACCTGTACAGCATGTTCTCGGGTATGCAATTTAATTATGTTGCATTAAAAGCACCAGCTGTATCTCTACATACAATCACACAACTAACCCACACACGTGCGCACACACACTACTATAGTCCCGTTTTGCAATCGCACATCGGCACATCTTACCCTTTTCTATCAGCATGCGACAGACCCAGAGGAACCTATTAACACTGCTAAACTAGGCTAATTATGTAGCAGACACTTGAGGAGGTGTGTGTCAAAGCGTGTGCAAGATACCGTGTGTGAGAAATCCCATCGTGTGCGATTGTGAAATGACATGTCACGATGTCGGCACGACATTAAGTGACGTGAATCAGTCACTTCATTTAAAAAAGCTATTAATAACTAAACGCTGCAGCGCTGTTGCTCCACAGCAGCCTTAACTGGTAGGAAAATAGTTTTTATCACCATATCAATTTTTCAGCTCTTGGCAGTAAACAGCATTTGCATGCCCTTTATGGCTGTAAAGACAATTCACTGTTGGTTATGAATCTCCCCTCTAATGTATTTCGGGGTAACAGCGAGGATCAAGGGCCCTCTCTATCACCGTCTTGGTGGCAGTGACAGAGCCAACTGGTGCACATCGATCACGCGCTAAATCACTGCTAAGGCATTAACATACTAACAGCTATTTAGAAGCCGAAGATCAACTTCCATGAGCCGTGTGAAACATAAGCGAGTTTGCAGTAAGCGCACAGAAACACAGGTGTAGATCATGGAGGTGGGTGACAGTTTCAAACCAGATTCATTCTCTTAACATAGCTACTCTGGCAAAGTATTCTAAATGTTTTCAACTCACACTGTCATTGTAGATATTTGAGTCAAGACATTTAACATTTCATATATGTCATTTATCTATTTCCACAAGGTAAATCCGGGGCGGGAATAACAGGGTACCTCACACTATGATACGATACCCCGATACATGACCCACGATTCCAATAATATCACGCTACAATGACTCTGTGATAATCAATACACTGCAAGACAATCATATGGTGACACATCCGGACATCTGTCTAACTGAAGAAAACAAAACATCTGTGAAAAGTTAAAATAGTTAACTTCCTCCTAAATTTCCCCTCATTCATTTGAGCAGCACCACCGCATGGAGACATGAAGTAGTGACAGTAGTGGCAGGCACTGTTTACATTAGAGTGCCTTAATTTAATAATTAAAATATCAATATTTGCCCCGCCGTATTGATTATCTTATTGCATGTGGAAGGAAGACGATATATCACCAAACTAACATTTTAATACACAGGTTTATTGTCTTAATTTTAACATTAATGAAGACAATAAACATGTGCAATATTTCTCTAGCCTTCATCCACTGTATATAATGTCCATAACTTTTTTCTGTACATAATGCACATAGACTATAGTACTTTTTTTCTGTTTTAATCCCTTGCTTGTAATTTTGCTGTCTGCACACGTCTGTCTTAACTATTGTTTGCTGCTGTAACGAATGAATTCCCCCTTAAATAAAGTTTATCTTTGTATCTCTTATCTCATCTTAAATAAGACACTGCAACATAAGAGGAACAGGTTATATTCCAAACATACTTTATGGAGCGGACCCGTCTGTCCCTTTGGATGACCTGATGTGAATGAGAGTCATACCATACTATGTTGTATAACATAGTTAAACAGTACTATGGACACATATACATGCTCCTAGATAGTCAATGGTGTCCTGTATGTGTATGTGGTTTGAGAAATAAACTGTTAATCACAACTTTAGCAGTACACAGTTCCTAAGAAGCCTCTCCAACCTGGTTGGCGACCACACGAGTGGGTCAGCGTGACACAATGATGTGTTGTGTTGTTGTTGTTTGTGTTCTGAAGCTGGCTATTAGACAGCATTTGCTCTTAGAATAGTGTGATGTGACGGATCAGTGCAAACAGTGGTGACAAGTGAGAATGTCACTGGGTGTCACAGCAGTGCTATACTTAGGTTTCTGTGTGATTCATATGCCAATACGGTCACTCTGAAAGTCTTGGCCTTGGCTTTGTGTTGGTGCCTGGATCAGCGATGAGTACGACTTCCAAATGGGCCTCGGAGGTGGGCGACAATTGTTACTAGAGTCTGGTGGGGACAGTATATTTCAAACCTGGGCCTTCTTGGTGGCTTCCGGTCATGGCGGCATGCTGATGAGACGCGTGTAAGACTGCTCTGCTACTCAAATCCTTCAAATCCTTTCTAAAAGCAAAATTCGTATGAATCAAACGGCCCGACAACTACACCAGTACTAAAAAATAATACCGATGCCACCTAAGAAGACGAATCGTGGCCAGATACATCAATCCAGCCTGACCAACTTTGCAACGTCAACCGCTAAAGATAAACTAACTGCTAGCAACATGAATCCTACCGCGGACACTGGCGCCACCACTAGCGTTGACTGCCAGAAGCAGTCGGAGGCGGATATTACTACCAACGAGGAGTCCGGTACCACTTTGACAACTATACTAACGGCTATTAATAACATGAAGTCTGAGTTCTCATCCAAATTTGATGGTATCCTCACTGCCATCGAAAATGTGAAGAAGGACTTGACAGACTGCTCACGAAGAGTCACACAGGCAGAGGCGAGGATTTCGACAACAGAAGATGATACAACTGAGCTACAAGAGAAGGTGAAAAATCTAGAGAGGAAAAATAAAGACCTCGAAGAGAAAGTACTGGACCTGGAGACCCGGTCACGTCGCTCCAATGTAAGGCTTGTTAATTTACCTGAGGGCGCAGAAGGTGTAGACACCTGTGGCTTCCTGGAGAGCTGGATACCGGAGGCGCTGGAGCTGACTCCGCTCCGGGGGACAATCACGGTGGAAAGAGCACACAGGCTTGGACCAAAACGACAACATGGGTCTAATTCTGCATCGAGGACCCTTATAATGAAGTTCTTGAATTATAAGGATAAGGAAGCGGTGATGAGAGCGGCCAGGGCAAAACGGCAGATCCTCTACAAAAACCAGCCGGTGAGATTCTACAATGACATGACAGCGGAGACGCACAAGAAGATGAAGGAGTTTGAGGAGGCGAGGCGACAACTACGATCACTTGGGCTCCGGTACGGCATGATCCCTCCGGCTCGGCTTATTGTGACCTACAACGATCGCTCCCACATCTTCAACAACGCAGACGAAGCCGAACATTTTATTAAGAAAATCCAGTCGGATAAGGAACAGAACTGAGGTACTGAGGAGTAGAGGACCATAAGACATGCAAATTAAGTCGCTGTTGATACATTACTCTGTTATCCTGTATTTGTAGAGACAGAAGTGGAGGGCAAAGTTAAAATTGTTTAATTTGATACACTGTTCTGAGTTCCCTCCCTCACCTGTCTATCGATAAGAAACGATTTATTTAATATATATTACTTAATTCAGGAGACCACATATAGGTATGTTTTTCATTTGTTGGGTTGCTCTAAAACAATTATCTGAATGATAGTAGCAGAGCAGTTAGGTATATTCAGTTTCTCTTTTTTTTTTTTCCTCTTAAATTATTTTGACTATTATTATTATTATGCATCAGCATGGTTATACTGTTCCTCACATTGTGTGGACCAGCTTTTTGCTTTCTGGAGGTCCAATATTTGAAGGGGGTGGGGGGGCACCTGGAGGAATGACTCTCAGGTGTATGTTAATGGCCAGGGGAAAGTATTTCGTTCTTGGTTCCTTTCCCTCTGTATTTGGGCTGAAATTACTTAAAATGTTGGGGAAACTCAAAGTCATTTATCTCAATGTCTGTTGAACTAAAGGTTAAAATTACATCCTGGAATTGCAGAGGGCTACAAAAAACAAAAAAGGTCAAACAAGTTATGAACAGGATTAAAGTATTACAATCTAACATAGTATTTCTTCAAGAAACTCACTTAACACTTGGAGATGAGCTCAAAGTGAGGAGGAGGTGGAAAGGAAACATTTTGTCAGCCCCCTTCACCTCTCAGGCAAGGGGTGTCATGATCTTGGTTCATGATTCTATTCCTTTACAGATTCACAAAGTTATTAGGGACAAGGCAGGACGGTACCTGATTATTCAAGGGAAAATTCTCAGGGAACAATTAATTCTGGTAAATATTTATGCCCCAAATACAGATGAGCCAAAATTTTTCCAAGACTTATTTCTAATTATTGCTTCTTTACCTGGTGCTTGTATTATGGCGGGCGACTTCAATTGTACATTAGACCCTTGGAAAGACAAAAGTTCAGGAATGGATCGATCACATTCGGGAAGCAGGAGTGTCATTCATTATTTCATGAAAGAAATGAATTTGATCGATGTGTGGAGGGAAGACAATCCCAATGATAAAAAATACTCATGCTTTTCTAGTACACATCAGTCATATTCCCGTATAGACTTCTTCCTGATTTCAGCAATACTAAAATGTAAAATTAAGAAGGTTTCCTATGATGCAATACTCCTGTCAGACCATGCCCCAAACTCTTTAATCTACTGTGATCCCAAATTGACTTGTGATCGTCCTAAATGGAGATTTAAAACGAAATGGCTTGCGGATACAGGCTTTGTTACCTTTCTTGACGAACAGATTAAATTCTATTTTGAAACAAATACAACAGAGACCTCAGGAAGTATCAGATGGGAAGCATTTAAGGCATTTATTAGAGGACAAATAATTAATATCACTAGCTCTAAAGCTAAGGAATCGTATAAGAAGACAAAATCACTAGAAACAAAAATAAAGAAATTAGAAGAAGAATACTATCAATCAGGATCTCAAGGTACTCACCAAGAACTACTTCTACTAAGAACGCAATATAATGAAATATCTTCAACAAAAGCTTTATCAGGTCTACTACGACTTAAACAGACATTCTATGACCAAGGTGAAAAACCTGGCAGGGTGCTAGCATGGCGCATCAAGCAAATGCAGAATGAAAGGCTAATAACTTCATTGAAAAATGGTAATAATGAAACTATTGTGGACCCAATTGAAATAAATGAAACCTTCAAGAATTTTTTTGAAAATCTGTATAGCTCAGAAATAGGTTTAAATACTTTAGAACTAAATCATTTTTTGGATCATATTCATATTCCCAGAATATCAGAAGAAATTAAAGAAGAACTAGAAAAAGATATAACTTTAATGGAATTATCTGTTGCCATTGACAATATCAAAGGAGGGAAAACCCCAGGGCCAGATGGGATACCTATTGAAATTTATAAAATGTTTAAACATAGACTTATGCCACCACTATTAGAAATGTTCATGGAATCTTTTCGAAATGGAATTCTCCCAATATCCTTAAGAGGAGCTCTAATCACTTTGTTGCCAAAACCTGGCAAACCAAATAACAATTGTGAAAATTTTAGGCCAATCAGTCTTTTAAATGTGGATTTAAAAATTTTGAGTAAGATAATAGCCAGGAGACTTGAGAAAATTATTCCAAATATTATTGACAAAGATCAAAATGGCTTTGTAAAAAATAGGCAAGGCTTCTATAATGTTAGGAGAATACTAAATATATTGTTTGAAGAAAAGGGGGCAGCAGATACAGCATTACTGTCATTAGACGCGGAAAAAGCGTTTGACAGAGTGGAATGGTCCTATCTATTTGAGATCCTTACACGTTTTGGTTTTGGAGAAAATTTTAATAAGTGGATAAAACTACTTTATACAGAACCATATGCTGAAATCATAACTAATCGTAATATATCCAGATCTTTTAAAATACAAAGAGGATGTAGGCAAGGAGATCCCTTATCTCCCTTGCTGTTTATAATGTCTATAGAACCACTGGCAATAGCTATACGAATGCACCAAAACATAACAGGCATATTAGTTGGGCAACAGGAGCACCGTCTAGCTCTATTTGCGGATGACATAATAATTTTTCTGAAAAAGATGGAAAAATCCATTCCTGAATTATTAGAACTCATCAATATATTTGGAAAAGTCTCAGGATATAAATTAAACAAATCCAAATCATCAATTATGTTTCTAAACCAACTAGAAAGTAAAAACCCTCCTAATGTAGCTACTCAATTTAAAATTGTGGATTGCTTCACATACTTGGGTATCCAAATTGTCCCAAAACTTAAACATATTATAGCATGTAATTATGAACCATTAATGCAAGAAATTTCAAAATCACTGGATAGGTGGACACATATACCAATATCACTAATAGGTAAAATAAATATCCTTAAAATGAATATACTGCCTAAACTGTTGTATCTGTTTCAAAATCTTCCACTTCCTCCTCCAAGTAACCTGTTCACTCAACTAAAAAGATTGTTTATCAGATTTTTGTGGAATAATAAACGTCCCCGAACACGACTATCACTACTGTACTTACCTTTTGACAGAGGGGGACTGAAATGTCCCAACCCACTCTGGTACTATTGGGCAGCACAACTGAGAACATTGCTATTCTACTTCACAGAAAGAGATGCTCCTTTCTGGAAAGAAATGGAGGAACTCCAGCTAAGTCTGCCCCTCCCTACATACCTATATTCAGCAAGCACTAAAATCCTTAAAAAGACTACAAAAAATCCTATTGTGAAAAACATGATTGTAGTGTGGCATCAAGTTAAAAAATATCTTAAAGAAACGTCCTCTCTCTCTGTCTTCAGCCCAATATGGAGGAATGACTCCTTCCCACCGGGAAAAGCAGACGGGGGATTTAAATCTTGGGTCATGAAGGGGCTGGGGAAAATAGGAGATCTGTACAATGTGCAAAAGGTGCTGATGTCATTTGAAGAAATAGTTGATAAATTTCATATACCCCGTAATCATTTTTTCAAATATCTACAGTTAAAAAATTTCATTAGAACACAACAAAATCAAACATTAGATATCCCTGAAATGTCTGTTATAGAGAAACTAATGAATACGAATTGTTTAGGGAGGGGTCTAATTTCCAAAATGTATAAATGTCTGGTGGATGGATGTGCAGAAACATCTATGGGACGGCTGGGGGCATGGAGAGAGGATCTACAGGAAAACATCTCGGTGGTTGAGTGGGAAGAGGCATGTGCTAAAGCACAATCAAGAACTACTAACACCCGCCTAAAATTACTGCAATATAATTGGTTGATGCGATCGTATATAACTCCAGAAAAGCTAAATAAATATAATAGTGCTATTCCTGATATTTGTATCAAATGTGAGAGGGAAAAGGGGACATTTTTCCATTGTATTTGGCAATGTACAGACATACAAAAATTCTGGCAAGAAGTAAAACAATATATTCAAAATATTTTACATATTCAACTACCTTTAATCCCACAGCTGTTTATATTAGGTTTGTACCCAGAGAATTTGAAAATAAAAAAAAATAAACGATTATTTATAGATTTGAGTATATTAATTGCAAAAAGAATAATAGCTCTATCCTGGAAAAATACCAGAAGACCAGGAATCAGCAGGTGGTTTACTGAGCTATCTACCACTCTGCCCTTAGAGAAAATCACCTTCACACTAAAACAACAAGAGCATCATTTCCATCACATCTGGGACCCTTTTATTTCTTATATATCACGAATAGATTTGCCACATGTGATGGAAGAACCTGGAGACGTGTGAACAGTGGCCCTCTGTAATATTCAATTATACAGTAATGTTTGTTGTTTTTTGTTGTTGTTTACGCCTATATAATGGACTATAACTATTTAGTTCCCCAACCAAAAATTGGAACAATTGGGATGGGATGGGGTGCGGTTGACATGTTTGTTCAATACATGTGATTGTATTTCTTTATGTTGTGAAAAACAATAAAAAGAATGTTGGCAAAAAACCTGGGCCTTCTTTCCAGATTAAAGCTGCTATCATACATATATATATATATAAGTTGCCTATACTCTAAGTGCAAGGATCACAAGTCCATGTTTTTCCTCTCAACTAGAACGTGGTTAACTGAACCACAGCTGCACAACTCATCAATATAATTTAGGTCTATTTCGGCCTGCAGAACTAGATGAAACAATTTCACCATCTGGTTTGATGACAAGATGGGAAAAAAGGAAAGTAAAATATTTTAAAGAAATCTAAGAAATAATAATAAGAAAACAATGAGATAAGATGTATGAAGGCTTCAGTTTTCTCTCCCTGGGATGATCCTGGAGCTTAAACCCTCCAAGCCACCTGACTGACAGTATAAACTGGTACTGTAATACAAGCTGCTGTTAGTATATGCATGAAAAACAGATTAAGAAATCTAAACCAACACATATGCTCTAAGGGAAACCAGTGGAAGAGTATTCTGGATCGTTCCTGTTAGATTTCATAAAGTCCATCCCACAAAATGTGTGTCTTGAGGGAAATATGACAGCGTGTCATCAGCCTGACTGCGTAGGTGGGTAGTTTTGAAAGCGGATGAAAATTCAAACGGAATGAGTCTTTTGGCCCTCCAGATATTTGCAGCAGAGGTATGACATCATCCTTCACACCTTTTCCAGTAGACATGACAAAGGAACGCAATCATTTCTCAACCTGCAGCTTCCACTTTCATTAGCAACAATGTTCATGCCATTCAATGCCAAGGGGCAGATTGTTGGGTATTTTTTTTTTTTTAGCCATGGCCCATTTCCATATCTGGGGCGAAATGAATGATACAGTGACGAGACAGGAATATGACAAAACTTGATCAATTAGATGGAAATTCATTTCTGCTTCTGATTTCTTCTCTGAACGCCAACAACGTTCAAATCACTAGACACATGTTTTTTTGAAAAAGGTCAAATGAAGTTGGTTGTTTGCTAACGGACCGAATCACCATGTATTTTCCAGAGAAAATTAAATAAAAGAAAAAGACTAAAAGTTGAAATCAAAACGTCTCAGCCACATGTGACCTGACAGCTAACTTTGAAATGAATGGGGTTTTTTTACAAATACATTATGTATTATTGTTTCTCATTACTTTGTAAAACACACAACTCAGACTGTTGACTTCACTCTTTTTGTTATATCCTTCATATTCATTCAAAGTGATTAACAAAGCTGAATGAAACGACTAGAGTAGTAACATGACGATGGGGATGACAAAGAGGACACAAGTGAAAAAGGTATTCCCATATTTACCCCATTACTCACCCGTCCGTTTACACAGAGCACACATTAATTCAACCGGCTCTTTCATTATCACGCCTTTATTCGTACTACACATCTGCAGCATGACAGAGAAGAAGAGGGGAAAAAAAAAAATCACTTTCACGAACAACACCCAGTGGACTGTCGGCTAAAAACTGGAGTGACTCTGATTGTGTCTCACTGTCACCGAGAGGAAAGGAGGGAGACGTGGAGGACGGGAAAATGACATAAAGAGGAAGAAATGAGGACTGGTCCCAGCGCAAAGACAAGACAAGAAATGAGATGCCATCGTACACTGATGTGGTATGAGACTGCTCAGCACCTCCGACAGCAGATGCTGAACACACACACAGGGTTGCACAACTATTCTAGTCTTCTTCTGACGGCCTAAACAAAGTGTTATTCCTAACCCTAACCTTAACCAGTTCATGCCTAATCCTAACCGTAACCTAACCATAATCCAGGTTTAGCCCTAACCACTTCCTTAGCATTGCGGTTCTGCCTCATTCGGACCAGGTTTTGCTCCCCATGGAGACTGCTGGCTTTGACAAGGTCAGTGTTGATACCAGAAGAGGTCCTAAAGAGGTAACAGATACAATCACACACACACACACACACACACACAAGGAGATGAGGAGGGGTAATGATGCATGAAAGAGAATCACACCTCTCCTCCATAGAGGGCTGTTACTCTGCTTGTCACATGGACAACACTTTCAAATGACACCACTATCTATTCATGAAGCATCAGTGTGTGTGTGTGTGTGTGTGTGTGTCTGTTTGTGTGTATTTGTAACAACACGTGCAGGAGGATGTGTATCTCGGCTTGTAAAACTACATATTTTATTCATATCAGTGAAAAAGGTTCAAGTTTCCTGAGAACTGCGTCATCAACGCATATTCCCTGCGTCCAGACTTGTACCGCCACCCGATGGTGAAGTGGGATACTGCAGGACCCCGACGCGCGAGTATACCATGGTATGTGTGCGGAAGTATACCCGGGCCTTTGGGAGTGTACGTGCGGTTTCATCTTTTACCGTAAAACATCTGTAAAGACACCTGTTGATTTCTATTCATGCACTTTACGTTAGCATCAATACTATTTTCCTCCAACGTGTTTCAGTGTGTGAAAGATTTAAAAAAACAAAACAAAACCAAAGACATAGTAGTCGCTGCATGACTTTTTCCTCACGTCTGTGAAAATGACAAGTCCTCCAGGTCATTATTACTGAAGACGCCTCGTGGATAAGAAGTGAAAGGTCTTCAAATATCAAATCCATTTGCCCTTGATTCAACTAATCGTGGATTACTGAGAGGAGACGGTCGATATCACTCGCATGTCTGTGAGGTAGATGTGTGGCTGTTTAACTCACCTTTGCATTAAGGCCTGTTTTAGCACATATAGACTCTTGTTTACGTGACAGTGTCTCCAGCACTCAAAGCAAACTCTCAGACACTTCACCTTTCTACCATCCGCTGCAGGGATTTCAGGCGTCTCAGTGCAGATTATTTACCATCCGTTCATCAAGATGATAGCATAACCTCGGCCACCTGGCAGAGAGGCAATAAAGAGGAAGGGGGAGCATTTCAAGGGGGGAGGGTCAGGGATTTTATTTAAAAAAAAACACACTTTACTGAGAGGGTTATGTGATCAGAGTAGCAGAAAAGAGAACAACTGTCCCAAAGCCAGTAGTCTATTTACAGTGTGAGGGCTGTGGGTGTGAACTGTCCTTGAGATACTGATCTATTGCTTAGCCAGCAAGGCTATCTTCATCTAGGCCTTCTGTGGCTCGGCTGGGGGACAAACACGTTGATTAGATGTCGCTCAGAAAAAAACAGCAATGCCTCAACCCCATCAGACCAACCCTGCCTCCGTCTTTTCTTCCTCTCATCACTCCCTCTTTTCCTCCACACTTCAGTTGTGTCCCTGTTCTTCTTAACTAATGTGTCTGTAAGCAGAAAACGTCAGGAGGAGGAGGAGGAGGAGGGCAAGTGATTAGGATTTAGATCATAGAATACACACACACACACACACTTTAGCCCATGGATGACTTTAAGTCAAAAGTGAAGGGCGGTGGATTACAGGCAAGTGACGGCTTAGCGTGTTATTCAAACCATTTTCCATCACATTTGCACTTAGTTGAGTTCTAATTCCCCTTGATTAACGGGTCTGTCAACAAGGAGGGCATCTGTTGTGCTGAAGGGTCGTCATGTGGAGAGATGCTCATCACAGACACTACAGTCACTATTTTATCTATTTATGTTTTTAATTTATTCTTTATTTAGCCAGGAAGGTCCCACAAGATCTCTTCTAGCAGATATCAAGATAGCAGCGCAAATAGTGCAAACAGTTACAGAGACAACACAGTGTCAGATATAAAACTCCCAACAGAATATAAAAGCTAAAAGGAAGTCGTTACAGGAGAGTAAAAAAAAAAAAGAGAAAGAGAGACGTAATAAAAGTAAAGAGCAGAAGTTTACAGGCCATACTGACGTGATCCTTAATCCGAACCCTGCAAAAAGGCGGTTTAAAACAACAACATGTTTCTTTCATGACGGTCCATAAAACGCCTTTAAGGTGTTTAAAGAAGGCAGTGTCTGTAGTGAAATGATGTTTTGCAGCTCATGCCATGAATTTTGAATTTTTTCCTCTATGTTTACATGGACACAAGCAGTCAGAATAAAAGCCTGATGGGAATAAAAATGTGTCATATAAACATACAGATCTTTTTTCACTCTTAAAAGAAGATTTCTGATCATTTCAGCTTCATAAATGTGATGTATTAAAACTGAATCATTTTGGTTTGTGGACAAAACAAGACATTTGAGATCATCATCATTTCCAGGTTTGGCAAACAATGATTAACGTTTACTCGATCACTCGAGACAACGATCGACAGATTAATCGATTGTGAAAATAACCGTTAGTTAGTTGCAGCTCTAGTTTGTTTACAAGTGAAGCTTCTTCATCTATTTGTGGAGAATATGTTAACACTGCACAGAGTCAAAATAGCCCATTTAGACGGACACGCCCCCATCGGATCATTTAATGTTGCGTCCATGTAAAAAAATCTTTTCAGAATGAAGACATTTTGCACGTTACTGACAAACACGCAGGTATAAATGTTATGTGCTGCCGTTTTGTCAGACTTCCTCTCATACTTGTAAGAAATCAAACACAGAGTATTTACTGTGTTTAACACCGTTGTACATATTCCACCTACATCCCGAAAAGCATCTGTGCTTCATGAACGCTCCACTCCTCTGCACTGTCAAACCACAGCCCTACAGTCAAGCATTTCCTGGTGGATTATTCAGGTTTTATTTTCTGCACGCCCTCTCTCTCTCTCTCTCTCACACACACACACACACACACAGACACACACACGCACAGACACCAGAGATTAAATAAAGAGTGCGTCACTGCAATCGTTTTCAAAGTTATTACAGTCTGACAGTGTAGCACAATCAGATCAAATCGGAAAATACGACGTCAGCCTCCACGAGCCAGCTCACATTCCTGGATGAACTTCACGGTATTTTAGGGAAACGTACAGTACAGCGGCAAGCCAGTGATTATTTTCCTCACAAGATGGGAGCGACGTTTTGCGGAAATTGGTCACGGTTTTCCACGCAGAGCCCACTTCAATCTGTTTCTATGGGCTAAGCTTTATTTTCATCTTCAGCACTCGAAGGCTTAGTGTTTCGGCTGGAGCAGCTAACGCCAGTCTACTAATGGAAATGATTATAATAATAATAATAATAATAATTAGGAAGAGGTCAAAAAGGCAGTGGCTTGTATTATGGCAGAGACTTCGAGTGGAACTCGCTGTGTCAACATCACAGTTGTGTTGAAAATGACAACATGTCTGTTTCATTTCAGGCTTCAAGGTTCATTTACTGTGGGTAAGTTTAACTTCTACCAACTTACTGATTATCTGAGTTAACATTATCAGAACCCGTGATCAAACAGACATACTAAATAGACAACAACGTTATGAACGATGAAACATGACTTTACAACTACAATACATCCATTACGAAGTACTCGTATTTGTAAATGACACCAAACAATACAGTCGAGTGTCACAGCTGGAAAAAAAAAAACTGTCTCCTCCCTTTACAAATTCTCCTCCCTTTTCATTTAAATTAAACACTAACGTTCAACTGACGATTGACTGTTCAAACTCCTGTACAGGCTACAGTCACTGCAGTGTTTAGGTGCCATTATGTAGTGAGAGGAGGAACTTTGACAGCAGATGTTACCAGATGATTCGGTTCATGAGGTCACACTCTTCAGCTCTTTCGTGATCGGAGTCATCCAAACATGCTCTAAAAATCCAGAAACATTCACATCCACGACTCGGAAAACAAACAAGACTCACCCGCAAGCAAAGCTACATCCTCCGAGCGTGCACTTCGGATAAAACAAATTCTAATCAGACCACACAATCTCCCTCACAAACACACACACACACACACACACACACAGACTGAGACGCATAAGTGCAATCAGTGAAGAGACAAATGCATTTGTAGAATCAGCACAACGCTTCATTATAATCACCCTAAAGCTACAGAAACACAAGACATCGTGTCAAAACACTGGTGTGAGATCAGGTCACTCTGTGAGAATGAGGGACAGCAAAGTTCAGCTCCTCCCTGTGGTTTTTTTTCTTTTTCTGCTGGAGGTGCAGTGGAAAGGGCTTCGATAGTCACCCATGCATGCACAGCCAGTCTGTTTTAATTTAAAAGCTCACTTGCTTAATAAGCTGGCTCTTAATTTGCACACTCTGCTCGTCCAACAACAACAACAACAACGACAAAAAGGCAGAGAAAGAATCACGATGAACATTCACCAAAGAGCAAAATGGTGCAAAAAAAACATCACTTTACTCAACAGTAAGTGTGAAAAACCTACACAGAGAGGTATAAAGATGTTGTATTACTGTAACTGCACAGACTTTAAGAAAGAAACAAAGAAATATGATGAAGAATAATTTATGGCTATTTGCATTTTTGTGAATCGAGCTGCAAAATTCCTTAGGAGCTATTAACAAATGACTGAAGGGCAATTTGAGTGGGCACAGAATGAAGCCAACGTCTCCATGCACACATGTAAAAATAAATCTCACAATTAGGTTCTACAGATTTCTGTCTGAGGTCAACCGGGGGGGAAAGGGTGTGGACCCTGTGACTGTAATGGGAAAATCTGTCCTTCCTTCTCCTAATTAACCACAACTCACCCGCTATTAGATTCTTAGTTGGCACTCAACACCATACTTAGATATATATTTATATTTACAGGCGATATTGAACGTGCTCAGACATTCACAGGAAACTGTGCGAGCAGACGTAGCGACACAGCTGGAGATTAGGTGTACTGCAAGTTTTCATGGGTTTCATGTATGATGCACATGGACACACCATTTTTAAGCATTCTCAGGGGTTCCCGTTGGAGTCGTCAATGAATCGTCAGTTATTTTTGATAATCCATGATTTGTTTTTGTTTTTTTTTAAATCATTAAAACAACATCTTACTGATTTTTCTGCTTCTTAAATGTGAGTAAACCGTATAATTTGCTCCATTTGACAAAGAAATCGTTAAAACTGAATCCTTTTTTTTCTTCAGTTTGTGGATGAAACCAGATAATCTGAGATTATCATCATTTGACGGTTTAGGGAAAGACATTTTACTGACTCACTAGTCAATGCTTCGGAAATGGGTGGAAGTCAGCAGCCTCTGATGTTTACCTGAGGCACACGGGAGCGCACATTATGTTAAGATTTATGTAGAAAATCCATCAGGAGGCTGTGTCACGTTAAGATCCGTCCATTTATTAGCATTAGAAACTGCTTAATCTAACACACAGTGAGACTCCACACTTTCCTCTCCTCCTGTTTCTTATGTCGCTGGCACCATGCATAATATTTTGTCACGCAGTGAGAAGCGCTGCCAGTGTTTTCATGTCGACATTTGATCCTCAACCGCCACACTCTTCCGCTCATGTTGTCGTCTAAGTAGCAGTAAATTCAAAATCTCTTCCTCCACAGGAAAGCAAGAACAACACACGCATAGTTTCTAATAAAAGAAAAAGCAGACAGAAAGATTAAATGATCAGGAAGTGTCGACTACGATTAGGACAAAACATCTAATTGTGATTTTGTTTTCCAGACATTTACTTAGAGTTATATGTTTGAGGTCAAAGGTCAGAACAATATTTACTGTGTTACAGAATTTCAAACAAGAGTGTGTGGAGTTCTCCTCTTCGTCAAATATGTTATTTTGTATTTATACTGTTGTGAGTTTGTAGCGCCCTCTAGCGGCAGTAGTCCACTTTGTGTATATTCTTCGGTGGTTATTCACATGCTGAACTTCGGTTTGACTGGTGATACTGAGCTGGTGAGTTGTGATGTATACAAAGTTATTGTAACTTATGTTAAATATAAGGTATATGTTATTGAGTTATTGTTTATATTTTGTGTTTTCCAGTTGATTACCTGCTGACGGCACAATCACTGTTTAAGTGTTAAAAGAAAAAGCATGTGTGGTATAAATAAACACGTGAAAAGACAGAGATTGAGTGTCGGAGCTGAGTGTGACACTGTGTCGCCGGTCAAACACGGCCTGTGCGGTGGGATTTATTCGATTAACCAAGTTAGTTTGATAAAACCGTACAATGAGATACGACTACGACAACAATCAAAACACAGAGCCTTTTCAAATTTGGATTTTGTTGGTGTAGTGACAAGTGAATCATCAAATAACATCAGGGGACATAGTATAAACCAGGCTTCTTCTTCTTCTTCTTCTTTATATTCTTCTTCTCTCACTCCAGCTCTCGTCAGGATGATACATGTTTCCATCTGGACGCCTGAAAGTAATCGTGTTCTCCAACCTCATATGTGGCTCGTCAAACAGCATGAACGGCGCTGGAGATCCAGCAAAGCCAGAGTCCAGCTGTGCATAATGGCTCAGATGACCATAGGGATAATCATTAGACTCTTTAGGACTCTTCAAATCGTTGGGCACCAAGTGTCATTATAGCAAAACTGCCATGCGGGAGGTTTGGTCAAGCTTTCAGTGAGGGACAGCCGTCACGCAGAGACAAGCGTCTTGACAAGCGATATTGACAAGGCAGAAAAAACTTAGGTACGATTCTCAGTTTGCTTTAGAACTGAGGCTTCTTGTGATTGTTGATGAGAATATTCCACCTTATGTCTGCTTCGCATAGATATTATTAAGATAGAAAGACCATTAAACAAAACGAAATTCTAGCTGTTGCAAAAGCTAATTAAAGTTTTCCCGTGATTTCATTTAGATTGCATTATTGGATTTGTAATAATGTGTAATTAAGGACTGTGAATTTGAGGCACTGGGAAACCAAAAAGCAAACGCAGCCGAGTTAATGCGATACGCTGGTTCATTACGACATTAATATTATTTTTGAAGTCAATTTCATTGGTTGTCCGGCTTATGTTTGTTGATGATTTTACTCCCAAATGCTATATAACGTTATGTTATATCATATAAACAGCAGCAAGAGAAACACAGAAATACAGGCTCATGTTGGAGCACATTTGTTCTTACATTTTATTCAGAATCTGTCGTGGATTTCTACATTCATTTTAAATATCCGTCTAAACTAAAGCAAAAACTACTTCATATTCCGTAAACATTTCGCAGTGTCAGCTCCTCCATGCGTGTAAGTGAGTGATTATCAAAGCTGTTTGTTTTGGCTGTGCGGTTCAATGCAATGCATTAGCACCTATTTACTTGGTGCGGGTGAAATGTGAGGTAAATTCAAATTTTACACAGCACCTGCATCAAAACTCTGCTTCATATACACAACATTGCGACAGCTTTTGTCCTTTTAACCTCCGCTATCGCTACTGTTACTCTTCTGGATATGAATATGATGTAAGAATTACCAAACTCATTTCCATAATCCTGCAGATAAGGAAACGCGGCTGTTAACATCCCTGAGCGGAACATTAGAGTTTTCAAATCCTGACTGAATCCTGCAGCGATAGCAGCTTCTTATCACAGAAAGTGCTGAATCATGTTAGCAGAGAAGCTGAGGCTGACGGCAATTTACTGTGAGTGTGTGTGTGTGTGGGGGGGGGGATTTTGAGGAAAATGTGGGGATTATAATGTATGTTGTTTGTCTTAATAAAAAGATTAAGAAATCGTTGCTATATCACTTTTCTGCAAGTACATTAGATCTGTACATTTGAATATGGGCTGCAACTAACCATTATTCTCATCTCGATTAATCGTTTGGGCCATAAAATGTCAGAAAATGTTAAAAATGTTGATGAGTGCTTGTCAAACCTGGAAATAATGATTTCTTTGTTATATGGAGCAAATAAACCAGAAAATATTCACATTTAAGAAGCTGAAAAATAACAGAAACTGGTTTTAAATCCCTAGAAAACACTCAAACCGAATAACGATGATCGAAATAGTTGACGATTAATCAAGTAATCGTTTCAGCCCTAGTACAAATCATGTTGAAAAGGAGGGGGGAGGAGTTTAAAACTCAAAAGCTTCCTGTATCCTTATATAAAAGATTATACTGACCAAAATAATCAAGATTCACCAACATGTTTTAATATAATTTTTGACATACTTAAACAGGCATCGCCTTCTGTCTGCACCTACGCTGGCCAGAAACATCGCAGATAGGATATATACTTTTTTAGTGGAAAATAAGTCACATTAAAAAATAAATCACATCAGGACTGTATGTTGGTGACATGATTTTCAAGTCAGTAACATAGTTGTTGAAAATTTAGGCCAAACTAGGCCTTTATGTACCAAAACATGTAAAAATTAAAATCACCCTAGTTTTACGGCTAAACTCATTGGATTAAATATGTAATTATGATTTTTCTAACACATCATTTCTTTTGTGATTTGATTTACAATACGACTTCTAAAGTACTAATTCACTTCAGTTTTCTTTTTACTGTGTACTGATTTAAAACTTGCCTTGATATGCCATCAAAATGTCAACTCCTACAATCTAATGCAAGGATGCGTATGCAAATGTGTGATGTGTGGTTTGCACAAATGCACAGTAGCAACATAGGATCATGGCAACAGGGCTGCATGTACAAAACTTCCAAGTGCCATAATCACAGTCATTTCAAACACTCACTGGTCCTGGAAGCACACGGCAATCCAACAGAGTAGGAAACTAATGGAGAGCAACCGTGCTTTTAAAGCAGCAAAGCTGAATTTGTGAGCAGTCTGTCATGTAATCTACAGAGCAATCAAGTCGCGTCTGCAATCGAGAGATGGACGAGGCGGGAGTTCACAGAGAAAAGGAATGACCTCACAGAACTGCTGAAATAGCACTGGCGGCTGACAGATAGCATGGCTACACCACAAAAAAGGAAGAATGGAAAGCAGAGAAAGAGAAATATTGTTGTGTTTTTTTTTTGTTCTTTTTTTTACTTGAGAGTGTTTCTGCATGGTGATAAACTCTGACTTCACAGTGGAAGCCTCTTATTTTTCTCCACCGCGCATCAGTGGCTGTATGTTTTGTGTATGTCTGTTTTTCTATACGATTGCTGTGCCCACCCTTCCTCCCTCCATCCTTGTTTCTATCTCAGGGTGATGAGTCAGGGAGCAGCGAGGGGTCCAAGATATTTGCATGGATACCTCGCCTCATTTCCTTTCCTAATGGGAGAGCATGGCAGCACACAGACATGGGGGCTGTGGGGCAGGGGGGAGGAATGGAGGAGGGGGGTTGACATAACCAGTGGCAGAGCGATACAGAAATGTGAATACAACGAATAGAAAAAAAATATTTTCAATTAAAATAGCAAGGGGCAAATGTGCTGTATTGTGATGCACATCTCCACAAAGTGAGTCATTTATAACCTGAGTGTGCCGATTAAAATTCAGGTAACAGTGTGATTCATTGTTACTTGTGCTATGTGACTGGCTCTACTGAGTCACCCCATCCTCCTCCTCCTCCTCCTCATCTTTGAGACGCGAGTCCACTGATTCATCCACTCTGCTGATGAACACTGCTATGTTGCTACTCTTACATGTGCACTTGTGTGTGGTGGTGGTTCGGAAACCTTTTTCGGGGGTGGGCAGTCAAGCACCGCTCAGTGATTCACTCCAGCAGAGGACAGACCCACACATCATCCCCATGACAACGCTACCTTTGCTTGCCAATAGAAACACCTCTACCTATCTAAGTCATTAGGCAGCGAGCCACTGATGCATTACCCATTATCAGAGATGGTGCACCACTAACAGCTGGGTGAGCAAAGCACCAAAAACAACAAAGCGATACAAACAAAAATGACTGGGGTGCCAATCTAACATTTAGACTGGGTAGAAAGATCAGGGGAAGGAAATAGGGAGTGCTACACTGCAAAATTGATGCAATAGGTCCCACTCCAAGGCTCCCCCACTCCCCTCCCCTCCCCTCCCTCCCTCCCAGCTATGGGACTCTATCACTCAGCTGCAGGAGGTGATTTGGACCTGCGAGCGTCCCTGTTTGCCATCCATCTGGCACTGCAGTGCAGGGAATGGATTGTGTTTGTGTCTCAGCTTGCAGCAGTGGACTGTTGCATGCCAGGCCCCTGGACTGGCACCACTCTGTGCAGAGCCTAATGCTAACATCATTACTCCTGCAGGAAAATAAGGGCTTGCATCCCAGTACAGCTGAGTAGGCTGCAGGCTGAAGGGGGGAGGAAGAGGGTGAGGGTTCAATCTGGAGGGATTACTGGAGGAGCATGCCAACCAAGTTTTCACGCAGGGTAATGTCGAGGGCAACAGTTTGAGGAAGGAAGGGAGGAACTGAACACACTAAGAAGCAAATATCAGTCACAGGCTTCTACGTCTCTACTCTAGTATTGTCACTGTGTTCTGACAAACACAAGCTATTAAACTATCCCAGCACTACATCAACCGGGAAATAACAATTACACCTAAAAATTAACTTGTACATGCCCTGTTTGAGTTAATAAGTAGTATCATACTCACATGAGGTTGTGGAGACAACAAAATACCCAATTTAAAAGGTCAAGATTCAAAATGCCTGGACCTACTCATGTTTCATGAAGTGAGCAAATACGACACACTTCAGCAGAAGTGAATTTCCTGATTGGACATTGAAACTTCATTAGAACATTAGATTCTGTGCAATCTGTGCACCAATTCATTTCCATCGTCCATTCAGACGAGTAAGTGTCTTAGCTCGGTATCAGCTATGTCTGATTGCTGTCCACGGTCTCACTGTCCATCACTTCATCCACCACACGTGGAGGGCTGAAGCCAGACAAACACATAAAGACAAATAACAATTTACTCCCACATTCATGTTCATACCTACAGTGAATTTAGAGTGTCCAATTAACCTCTGCGTGTTTTCAGACTGTGAGAGTAAACGGGAGCAACCAGAGAAATCCCGCGAGCACACGGGGAGAACACGCAAACTCCACACAGAAGAGCCCTCGGTCTAACCAGGGATTTGAACGGGCAATCGCCACTACTCCATCGTGTGGACCCAAAATGTCTGTACACCAGTAATTGGTAACCAGGTGATGATCCAGGGGCAAACTCTTCTTCAGGTCAGGCCCCAAAACTGCAGCAAAACTGCAGTGTTTCCAAAGGTTTCAATTTATGGGCTCAGAAACTCAAGGGTAGTGTGAGTGCCAAGTGTAAATACAGTAAAACATAGTGTATTAGTGAGGTTGCCACTGGACACAAAGAAGTGAAATCGTAGTAGGGCTTTGAATCCCTCTGTTCTTCACAGATCTTGGTGTGTTAAATTGGTGGAGTTACCCCTAATTGGTGGCGTTCTTCCCCCTGAGAGATGTGACAGTTCTCAGGAGAGAACCCAAAAAAAAGTGAGGATATTTGAGGCTGATGGCGACTGTGGCTCCAGCATCGCTCTTGTGCCTTGTTAAAACAATCATCTCCTCAGTCCCCCTTTAATTGCGATTGACATTTAAATGAAGTGGTTAATGTGTGCCAAGGACAGAGTATGCCATGTTAACAATTAAAATGCTGCTTAATGGGGCATGCCAGAGCTATTCTGAGTGCATGTTGTGGGAGAAAGAATAGGGCACACTGCATTAGTCAGAAACCAGAGCGCGTTCCTGAAGTAGGCCAAGGTCAGAGCCACTCCTTCCGTTCTAGGTGAGCTGCTCATCATCGAGGCACTTCAAACCACTGAATACAGTCATTAACATTAACATCAACCCAGGAGAAGGCTTTTAACACACAAAAAGTGGCAGTCCAAGATATTCTGTCATTTATGTGACACCTCTTGTGGCATGTGGAAAGCAAAGGGCTTAGAAGTGCCCTCTGGGCCCATTACTCCTCTCTCTGAAAGACACACTTCCTCTCACATTTCACATCGCTCTCTACTGTATGTCCACACGCACACGTCTGCTGGTGTGCTGCTACTACTTCTTACAAAGGAAACCTGACACAAATAATGTACTTTTAATACTCTCTATACTCCACTGTACTGCCAAGACTCAACGCGTACGAAGGAACAGAAACGCTAGAACGCTTTTGAAACAGGTTGAGAAAGTGATGTGTTTGTGACACGTGTGACCCTTGTGTAGTGTGTGCAAAATGTGGAATAACTGGAAAACAATCAATTACAGGATCATTCACTTAGTCAGGAAGTTGGCTGAAGCTCTTCCATCGACAGAGGAGGTGAAGACGACAATTCCCTTGATCCCACACTTCTGCTGCTTCTGACATCATTAAATTTGGTTTTGTTTTGACTGAGCGATTGAAAGAGTGGCAAAAGTTGCCGAACTGTGCGTTTAAGTTCATTTTTAAAAGACTTAATGGAGATTACCTATAGATTCAGAACCCTAATAAAATGACTAAATATGTCGCATGAGAGACCAATATCCAATGACCCTTCTAAAAATGTTGTGCAAATTTGTGCAAACCCTGTCTAGTTGGTCACTTTCACCTCGGGCCAGTTCACCATCTGTTTTATGAGGTCACAAAAAAGCCTCTGTCGTGTGAATTTCAAGGGCAACTACAGACATTTCAGGGGCATTTTGCCTCGAGTGCCTGCTCATTTCCATGCTGCTGGGAACACATAGGCTCACTGGCGCTGAAGAAATCGGCTAACTTGGCTGGAGGTTTTGTGCTTCAGAGATCACAAAGCAGACAAAGCAAAAAGGTGTTGTATCTGACAAAATCAGTCACTGCACTGCGGCTCAGGGTCTCAAAGGTGTCTGTATGGACAGGAGGGAAGCAAGACGGAGAAGAACGAACGCTGTGCCAGAAAGAAGTGAACGAGGAAGTTAAAAAAAAAACGGGAATAGAGAGCTCCAATGTATATGCCCTACACACCAATTTCATCCTTCTACCTTATTTCCTCCAAAGGCTCCAGTGTGCCCTCGTCGCAGGCCAGAGGGGGAACAGGGCGACTCTCTGTGTTTTCTGTTTCTCGTGAGGTGTCAGTCTCCCCACAGGCAACTTTCAGTGTGTGTTTTGTGTGGGGGGGGTAGATTTGCCTTCCGAGCTGTGTGTTCACGTGCCACAGTAAAGTTTACAGTGGAGGAGGAGCGCCTTGATACAGGCTGTGAAGTGGGCCGGCTGTCGAGATCCAACAGAGGCAATGACTGAGCACAGTGTTACGAATATAAAAAATGTTTCCTACGTGCTGCCGGGAGGATTTTAAGCCCGACTTGTGAACTGCTGAAAAGTTCTTTGTGGACTTGACTGACGTTTGAAAAGTTGTACCGTACATTTTAATTCTAACAACAGAGATTTAAAGAAAGAACCTTGATAACAGTCCTATGTAACAAGTCTACTGTTCCTCAAAGGGACATTTATTTTGCAGTTGGTCATATCAACCAATAAAGAAGACGAAACACAATATACAGGGACAACACAAGCAAACCTCACGTGAAATAATAATTAAAATTTCAAGCTGATAAGAACAAAGAATAAAAACAATGAAAACCAATTTGCTTTTAAAATAAATGAACAATAAAAACAGAGCAATCAAGAACAGCGCCAGGGGAAACTGGTATCTTTTGGGGGCAAGGGGAGAGAAAACTAGAGGAATAAATTCATACAAAAGCCGAAACATCTCGACAACATGGACCGGTCCTTCAGCAAAACTTGTCCGTCATAGATTTGTGTAAAGTGAGCGCCAATTATTTTACTGGCTTCCATGAAAATGTTGGGCCAATTAGGTTAAACAAGCACCTGCGGGTTACAACACTGCATTTCACTGCTGCCGGTTACATTCACACAATTATACAATATAGAATGATGTTATAAAGTGTATATATAGTGTGTTGCATTTACAGACAGATATGGGATTATTCACTCTGCCAGTGAGCAATATATATGTTACTTAAATATGTCATTATTAACCTTTATTGTTAAATCTATTGTTATTTCAGTTGCATATAATAGATATTTTTTCAATTGTGATGGATCAAGCTAGATAAATACTGAAAGCACTGGTTGGATTTTCATGGTTTTATCTCACTTGCCAATAAAGAGACATCAGGGATTAGGAAAGTGATATTTGCAAGTAATGAAGCACAAGAAACATCTTAACCATCTCTGTGAAGTAAAGAGTTCACAGGAAACTATTTGAATTCAATGAACGTGTGCATGAATGAAACCAGCTCATATACAAGTCGTGATGTAAACACGAGGTGATCTGCAACTCTCAGCTTGTCTTAATTCTGTGTTTCCTCTAAGTTTGCCTTCAACAAACATTAGCCCAGAGCAAGTATGTCCTCTTTCAGTGCAGTGATCTACTTATTGATTTTCCTACACACTTTTGCTGGTTCAGTTTAGATTTGCAGGGGGGGAACAAAAGATTGCTTTGTTTTCATCCTGTCCTTGTTTCTTAGAACAGAGTCACTGAGGTATCCTGGTGGTGAAGACCCGATGCCACACTGTTCACACAACCAAGGGTATGAGGAAGCAATGAGCCACGGTCATGTCGCTCTAAAAATGTTCTGGCATTCTGTTTGTCAGTCTGTCAACCAAAACCACGAAAGAGAAAAGGAAGAGAGAGCGAGAGAGGGGAAGAAAGAAACACAGGAACTGCACATGTTCACCAGAAACAAAATATGGAATCACATTGTACAAATCTATAATCTGCATCACAGAGTCTGGGACTTGGGTCGCTCAAGTTTAAACTATACAGCCTACAAGCACTTTAGACTGTGTGAAGTAATTGCCACGTTTTCCAGCAGAGGGCATTGTGAGCACAGATTGGAGAGCATGGGATTGACATTGAGCTAATAAATAGGGATGAGAATCAGTATCCGTTAGTTTTACAGTCCTATATATTGCATGCTTCTTTATCCACTTAATGCACTTTATGCAAATAAATATCAGCAAAATCTTTTAGCCGAGTCATTTTTGGGCTGTTTATTTCTTCTTTTTGGGAGAACTATATTTAGAATCATGTCTCTGAAATGACTCAGCACAAACGTGTTGTTAACAGCTTCAAAGTTCATGTCTAAAGTTCAACGGTCTAAAATGACTATCGGACAAACATCGGTATCGGTAGATACTGGAGTTTGTGATATCGGTATCAGTATCAGACACAAAAAAATTAATAAAGCATATGAAAATAGCATGTGGGCGTATTTCTGGTTCTACACAGTGGATGACGAAGTAACAAACAAATCTGTGGATCACACACAAGCATCAGTCGACGCGTGCCTCTTTGTGCGGGTGAGAATATCTTATATAATATTTATTTCAAGCACCATATTTGGAAAAAGTGACAGCCTCAGTACTTTCCTCCCCATTCAATTCCTTCCCTTTGGTTGAAAGTGCGGCTCTTCCATCAAGCAGGTGCATTCATTTCTCCACGCTCTTTATCTTTCGCTGTGGCCCCCCCTCTGACAGCAGTGCCGTTACAATTGTTAACGCAACTCCAGCAGCCCCCGTTTTGTCAGCAAAAACGCTCCCAGGTGCAGAGCACTGAAAGATGACCCTTGTCTTTATGGCGAGGAAAAGAATATATGGTTCAATTATAGGTTCTGTCAAGCTGATATGAGTTTGTGATGGCCTAAACTGAGCTTAGGGGGGGAGATAAAGTCAGGTAGATAACTAATATCGTACAAGTGGAGCTCTCTGCGGGTTCTTTTGCCAACCGCATTTGCTTCTAACTCGCAGAGAAATGAACCAAGTTACAATACAACTTTGAGAATCATGCAGTGAATCACAGGTAGAAGGTAGTCTTCAACCTTGCCAAGGTACTGCTGGATAATGCAGGATGTACTATGGTCAGAAACAAGAGTAAATCAATGCAGTTAACAGACAAGATTTGAGTAGATCAGTGAGTCGATGTGTGCGTCAGCCGTGTGAGTAAAGAGCTGATGTCCTTTCTGCTGCTGCTGCTGCTGCTGCTAAGAGGGATTTTCAACTGGAGGAAATCGTGTTAATGTGAGATCTTGAAGAATAGCAAGCTGGTCCTTTTTTCATCCACTCTTCAGCCCACCAGTTTGACACGGATGATAAGAGGCCCTGAGCAGAGTATAAAGGCACATCAACCACACACTAGTGCAAAAGAGAAATGAAAAAAAAAACAGCTGTAAATGAGTGAGTAAAGATAGGCGATACCGCAAGAAAAAAAAAAAAACACCTACACTGAAAACTGCGACAGAGGAAAGAATAAACGAGCTCAGTTTCCTAAAGCTGCTTAGCCCGCATATGGTACGAGGGCGATAATCTGACTTTTAATCAAAGGCCAGGCCACCACTGATAGGTTTGCTAAGCCCCAGTTCATTGTGAGGAGATTGCAGACCTGAATGAAAGAGGACAGCTGAATAGTATGAGCCATTCTGAGTCAGCCGCGACGTCAATGGTGGCATCACAAGCCCTTCTTCATCATCATCGCAGCCACTCATCGGGGCTATCTGGGGCGACCTGAGCCACACCCATCAGCATCCAGCCTCCTCTCCTTACAGCCCACACGATTCACTAAGAGACACAGTAAAACCAGAGTGTTTGCCTCAGATCCAGCCCTCCAGACAGTGGAGGTTACTGTGATCAGCATGGATTAAATGTCTTTCTAGGCTGATCAATAAGAGATGGAGGCTGGGGGTGGATGGGTGGCGACTTGGTGGGATGGAGGAAGCTTTGGTGCCACCTCCTGCGGGTTGTAATGACTCTTGATGGCTGATATCTATGGCTGTGGGAGGCAGGAGAGAAGCTGTGTGCTGTGCAGGAGATAAAACAGATCCTGGATGTATGCATGAAAAACCCACACACACACGGACAATCCACAGAAACAAAGCAGGTTCTCATTCACAGAAACAAATGCAAACGTAGAGGTGGCTGAAAGGAAACAGTAGACAAAATCAAAAAATAAGTTGTTTTCCTGATGAAATTCGACCCAGGTCAAGCACTCGCACTGTTGAGGAGTAACATCACACATGCATATAATAGCACAGGTTTGAAGTGTTTCTGCATAACAAAAAGCTCTTGTAACTTGCTAATTATGTGGATCTGGAGCAAACACTTGAGAGCGGCTGCTGTTAACGTTTCACACTTACAGAATAAAACAGGGTTTTTTTTTTTCCCCCGCTTTTTTTGTTACCGCACAAAACAAACTGGAACCAAGCGTTATTGTAATGGAAAGATGAGACTCACAGGTACAGACGGGTACACGCTCGCCACCACAGCTCCTGATCTCTGAATGTAAAACAGACGACACACATATCTGTGGGGTGCCTGTCGTGCCCGATGGCTGCTCGTGTTACATATTCATCATTTGCTGCTAGTTCACATTTGGGCGACGGCAGTGACAGCAAGATGTTTCCAACCTGCTGTTTAAATATGTTCTTTTCAAAGTTTGTTTCACAGCCACACTGCTGACATTTGACTGTATGTTACAATACAGGTCACATGGATACTGCGAGATCCAGTGAAACCTACGAAACACCTACTGTAGGCCCAGGTCATATTTTCCACATCAGAGGTTCACTACTGTCCGTGCAGTGCACAGTTCACCATCCACTTATTTCACATGCTCCACGTAGCAAAAACACTTTCTAGTCCATTCTTGTTATGGTCAAAAGAGACAAAGAAGATGATGGTAACCATGGACACTGAAGGTGGTAAGTATGACCCAAGCCTTAGAAATGGAGGGAGAGTAAGAGCAATATTGAAGAGATAATCTACTTCCAGTGGCGGTTCAGGTTGATCAAGAATCGGACAGACCGGGAGCGAGAAAGGGACCATGCAATGAAAACACAGTAGAAAGTGGAATGTCTTATATTTGTGTGTGTGTATGTTTTTAAAGTTGAGAGTTTTCTGAATATACTCTATATGTAAAGGGGTGGGAATCATAGGGTACCTCACGATACGACACTATCATGATACAACAATTCTGTGATGAAGACAATCATATAGCGATACATGGCGATATCTGTCTAACTGAAGAAAACAAAACGTTAACATGAAAAGTTAAAAATGCAGGATTCCTCTAGTTTTTCACCACATAGAGAAGAGAAATCTAATTATTGAACATGGATAAAGCATCCCATATTTATTTGAGCAGCGCCTCCGTGAGGACACATGAACTAGTGACGCCCGAGTGGGACTGTTGACTTTAGAGCGCTTTAATTTATTAATTCAAATATTAATATGTGCCCTGCCGTATCGTTTCTTGTATTGAGGATGACGATATATCACCAAATCGATATTTTGACCCACCCCCATTATATATATACATTTCACATTAGCAGATGTTGCAGTGGTAGGACTATAACAAACCTTCACTACAGGACAAAAAAACACTAGGATAAACCAAAGCCAAAGTTAAGTAAGGGCAAAAATAAAACACAATATCATTCTAAAGCTTTTAGAGCACAGTGTGACTCTGAAATTTAGCCTCTGTATAATCCCCATCAGCTAAGGATGGTTTTACTCAAACTAATGTATTACAGTGATTCAGATTTAGCAACCAAACAAACAGTAACCTGTGATGAGTGAGGTCATTGTTTTTTATCCTGGGATTTTGGCAGTCAAATCTCAACATTTACCACATGAGCACAGCTATCTTAATCCTGTCAGTGGAAAAGGCCTCAACATGCATCATCCAGAGCGGGAGACGAGTCTCCTCAAGATATTAATAAGGGACGACGGGGAAAGCAAATGAGCAGTATTTTCCCTTCTGTCAATATTGATCATTATTTTGCCCTTAAGCAAAGGCAATTACTGCAGCACAGGTCGGATGGTCGTGTCATGCATAAATGCTAGTAAATGAATGGATGCCTGTATTTGTGCAGCGGGGTGTTGTACGTGTGCAGGCCCAAAGACTGTACTGCACACAGTAGCTGAATATTCATGATAACAGTCTATAATAGCACGCTTCTGATCAAATAACTTCAGCCTCCACTCCACCCTTCCTGTCGAGAGCAGCTGGGCCCAAACAAGAGGTCTATTTAGTGTTTGTTGTTGTTGTGTGGCGTGGTCGAGGAGGTTTACCTGCCCAGACACACTGAGCCAGTGTTCACTCTCACAGCTCCGTCACTTGCCAGCAGCTCGGCAGCATAAACGCACCACTGTGTGCGTGTGCATGTGTGTAAATGAATGAGCGGCTTTAACACTGGGGCCACTGTCAGTGTGGGGCATTACGCATGTGTGAGCATAGCTGTAGCTCATAGCGGTGATCCTGTGGCAGATTCCCGCTTGTTTCTTGTTAATGAGTATCATGATTTCATTACCGCCAATCAAAGTGGGATCAAAATGAAGCTCAGTGCAGATGTGGAATGTGTCGGTGCAGAGGTTCTTTCCCCTCCGTGGTTATGCTGGAATATGAACTTCTCTGGATTCAGATAAAAACAGGCACTTTAGAGCTCGTACTTGGTTTGAAAACCTCTAGGCCTTATCGCCCACAACTTCACTATCAGCTCTGAATTAAAAGCTCCATTAACACTTACTTCCAGTTTCACCTTGTTGTTGTTGGTTAAATAAAATAAGTGCCTGAGTTCATTTTTCACCATCATTTTTAATTTCTGAAACTTGGCAAACAACTGTAGAGGAGAGAATCAGCACCTGGATGGTCATATGACACACATTTTCAAGCGTATAAATGTGGGTGCACAAAACCTCTGATGCAGAGCAAAAATACTCGCAGAACAATTTTAAAATGCTGTTTTCAAGTGAAAATGTAGTGGTGCGAGTCACTTTTTATCCAAAATGTGGCCATCCATTCAGACCTGGATGATAGGGTTCAAACTAAACCTTCAAAGTTCAAAATATACAGCCTAAAAGTGCTCCAGACTGTGTGAAGTAATTACAAAACTGTCTGGCAGAGGTGTAACTAATGGAGTCAAGAACCTCTCGGTTCTTTGGGCTTTGTGGGGAGAGTGAGTTTTAAAAGGTTATAGTGGCAAAAAAGGGAGGGAAATTACACGGTGACACAGAGAGACAAAGTGGAGTCTAAACTGTGGCTCCCCAGGGTCAAAGTGCCATTTCTGCAGCTCCCCACTGAGGAGAAGGCAGCCTCTGCTGAGTTTAACCCCAGGCCGAGCACCTCCGGTCAGGTATGCCAGTCAGCAAAGCAGGGGGTGGTGGAGCACCCTGAGGCAGGCACTGTGAAGCTGTCATAATCCCTGACCCCCACCCAGTCAATTACAGCACCACCTCCAGGCTGCACCCAGTGCACCACTCCAGGCCAGCAGGAGGAAGACGTGTGTTTATAAAGTGTAGTTTTTAATATATCACAATTATATAATATAATGTAGTTAAGTTTAAACAGTGACTATGAAGACAACTAGTAAGATACATCAAGCTATTTTTAGTCATTCAGTCACACTGGAAACTTATCTCCGATACATTAAAACCATCGTCAAACGAGTTCACACAATGCTGATTAAAGCCATTCAGCTCCACACAACGCTCTTTGTTTTACATGACGACAGACGAAAGAAACAGCGGCACTGCAAACAGAGCGGGGAGGAGCCAAAATAAGGTGTAATTGGTAATATCATGGCTCTCATATTTTCCTTTGTTGACCATCAATGTTATATTTGAACGTATCAGGTCTGCAGAATCATACTTTTACGCACACGTCACAAACAAGAGCCTCCTCCTCCGCCTCTCTGCGACCTTTCGGATTAAAGTCGCTACAGGGAGTTTGACTGAAAAACGTAAAGATTGTGCTGCTCAACAAACCCGCCCGCCCCTGCACTGCCACTGTATACACACAAACGCTCCCTCAGTCGGGTCTGATATTAGCCTGTTTCCAAATGAACACAGTGAACAAATAATGCAACACTGACCAAAAACCAAGAGTTTTAAAGCTTTATATTCATTAATTGTGAGCTTTGGCATAACAAAACACACCAGAACACCATGTGCGCACACAAACTAACTCGTCTCTGTATCTTTAGGTTGTTGCGGTGCCATGAAAGTATTAGTCATGACAGCGTTTTCTCTGTTTGGTCATGACAGGACAGTCGTGTCCTCTAGTGCCAAGCTTCTCACTGGCTAATAGGGAATTAACTGTGAGTTTGTACTGGCAAGTGAAAATACGACCGGCAAGTACATCACAATATTAGCACAAACGTTTTCCAAATAAAAGGTCACGGTGCTGCTCAGACTGTTTTCATTAGGATAAAATCATGGACAGACACACACACACACACACACACAGGGGAGAGGTCAACAAACATATAAAAGTGCATGAGTTCAGTCTTGAGACCTGCGAGCTCCAGCTGTGTGTGTGTGCTGCTCAATGTGAGCAGGGCCGGTCACCTTGGCTCAGCAGGTGATGATAGCATAGAAAGCAGCGGTGAGGAGGAGGAGGAGGATCCAAAAGGTCAAAGCAAAATAGTTAGAGGCCATTTCAGCAGCAGATGAGCAAAAACAGAGAAAATTACAAGGGGAGAGGAGGAAGCAAACAGAAAGAGGGCAAAATTGTGACAACACGATTCAGCGGGAACACATAAGAGCCAAGTGTTGTGTTGTCGATGTTTTGCACCACAATGAGCCTACAGCTATTTTCTTTTTTCTTTTTTTTGTTAAAAAAAACCTTCTGTGAAAAATCTGTGCTGGAAGAGAGAGAGAGAAAAAAAGGTGTCACTGATTCAATGCAGCTCTCTTCACTGGACCTGCTTTCATGTGCATGTGGTTGTGCATGTCTGCACTGTGAAAACATTAACGCATTAACTAAGATAAAGATATTTATGAAATATTTCTGGTAAAATAATCATTATCATCACAAGCACCAGCAGGGTTTTTTTCTATTTTGCGATTACAGTTAAATGACCATCGTACCATCAAAAACACAACTGACAGACAACTCAAGTCACACACAACCTCAGAAAAAACAGCTCATACTTCATTTATACATTTTAGTGGTTTTAATACCTTGATTTTTTTTTAATACCCCCAGAATAACTTGAGAAAGGGCCGTAAATGGTGACAGCATATAGTGCTTTTCTCACCTGCTTTACACTACACTACTACGTGTTGCATATTTTCGATCATCACATCGCATTCACACGCTGCCCGGAGCAGCACGTACCATCAACCTTGCAGCTGAAAGACAACTTGCTCAACCACTGAGCTACTGTTCCACATCTATTTACTGAAAAATGACATTGAATAAATGACGTTAAATAGACGTACTTTGTGTGCCGTTGGTGACCTGAGGTAACCACTGTGTCCTGTGGAGAGCAACATTGCACCTCTCTGTGTACAACCTGCTGGAAAATGATCAATAGAAGATATCTCTGCATTTCTTATTGTCCGAGTAGAACAGCCAATAGGAGCATTATCTGTCCCTGCTCTGCCTTGTGATTGGTCACAGTCTCCCGTCATGGACCAGATTTCTAGAAGTCTAGTTTTCTCTGAGATGATATCATAATATTAAGTGCATCAAAGTTGTGGTCAGTTTAAGCAGCTAAATCCTACTTTGTGTTTTTGTCAGTGACTAGACAATGAAAAATACCAGATATCATAAAAAAAAACAAATGCTCTCTTGTAACCAAACAAAAGGACACAGACGTTTAAAGCCAAATCCTTCTCCTCTTAAACTGGGAAACCATTAGACTCCACATCCAAAAGGGAAGTTTTTTTTCATCTTTATCCATGACAAGCTGGCATGTATGGCTTCAGGCAACAGCCACAGACAGAACGTCCAAAACTTTACCCAAGTTGCATTTTCATTGAGATGCATGTTCCACATGTCCACACTCCACAGGACGTCCTCGGTATTCCTGAAACCACGTCCTGTGCCCTCTAACGCTCCTGGCAAACACGTACACACAGCATCTGCTGTGGCTCTGACTCGTCTAGTCCAGGGTAAAAGCTCTCAAGAAGAAGAAGAAAAAAAAACAAAAAAAACTCTGTCTCGCAAAAGATAAATGTACACACAAATAAATAACAATAAAACTGCACAGTTTATCATAAGAGCAAGATAAACTGCAGCATTTATTTATTTATCAGCCGGGGCCATTCAGAGTTAGAAGCCAACTCGTAAAAAGGTGCAGTGAATAAATCTGTATGAGCGGCTGCAATATGTCAATTTCTCTAAATCAGCCCAGTGATATTTCACTTCTGATAAAAGAGCTTTTTCCTTGCAGGTAAAGACGTGCTCAGTATGGAGTCCACATGCTCCACTACCAACCGGCTCACTTCAGGAAGTCTGACTTTTCCCAGCATATGCAAAGAGAGACATACCTGCATCTCTCTGTGTCGCTGTTCTGATTATTATTCATCACCATAAACATCCCTCACATGTCCTCAGTATTGCATGCAAATGATCAAAGCCTCTGTGGTGTGATGAAACTGAAAGTTCTCCTTCATTCCTATAATTATCCGGGTGATGTTTTTATTCCTTTATATAAAAAAGTGAATGTTTTATTTGATATTATTGAATAAAAGGTCACATCCATAAGCTGCAGGGCAAAAGTACACAAGGAGGAGAACTTATTGACCATTTTCACTGAGAAATACTGTTATTGAGTAGAAGACGAGGGGCAGAGATGGAGAACATGAGCGAGGCAAATGCTTCAAAATCGATCCTCAGACGAATAACTGAGGAAATCCAACTACCTTTTTTGGTTTGATCTTTCAGAACAGAAAACGGTCTAAATATTGAATAGATCAACATATTTTGACATATCTGTTTACATATATATCAGTCCATTCATTCAACATTTATGTCTCAAAAACTAGTGTTAAGTATTTTTCTGCGAGGGAAAAAAAGAGGATTGAGGTCCGCTCCTGTTGATTCGCGATTACGCATAAACATCAAAGTATTTCACTGACGCTTAATCCACTGAGTTCTAACTTTGCCGCAATCCGTGTTCAATTAACTCCCAATTTGTGGAGAAACCAGCACAAGTGCCGCACAACTGCCGCACCACGCAGCCCATCAGCGCAGGCGGAATCCAAACTTTTTCTCTATCGATTCTCACGTGTGTGACAATAATATAAGAGGCTTTTTCTCTTACCGGTGCCGCTCCGTGTGTGACTTTCTCCGGTGCTCGTCCGCGCTCAGCAACAGTGGAAACGCAAAGGTAGAACACGCGCACACACACACATGAACACACATGAACACACACACATAAACACACACACACACACACACACACACTCTGGCTGCCAACACAAAAAAGCTCAGCTCTCTCTGTCCAGGTCCAGTGCAGCGGTTTAGTCAAGAAAGCAGCAGTTAGAGAAGCAAAAGCCGGAAATAGACTTTCACAATAAAATCATAAAACGTGTCTACTTCTATAAGGAAACAGCCACTACCACAATTATGAGCTAAATATAAAAAAAAATCATTCAAAATCTAAACAAAGCTTAACACTTAATTACGAGCAGGTTTTACATTTGTTTTCGTGAATAAATACTCTTATTCTGAAATATGTGGGCACAATATCCGGTCGGTTTCTCTTTGTGGGAAATGATCAGTTCAGACAAAACGCTGCTTCATCTCATGGGAGCAAAAAAAAGAAAGAATGAATTGACAGATCCAAATTCACTTACACGTCATGACCCCTTTGATGACGTCATGTAGGCGTGTCTCTGTCTTATGACGTCATGACGCAGGTGTGTGTGTCTCTCTCTCATCTGTGCTTCTTCTTCTGAATGTTGTGACTCAGTCCACCTGGGTGTGCTGAGGATAATTAAAGGTACATTACGTGAAACATGAATTGTAGTAAGCTGTGAAACTTTCATAAAGACATTATCAGAGATTAAGGACACGCGTTAGTACAGCCAGCCTATTTATCCTTACTTGTTTTTTTAATTTGCGGCCCACAAACTCTGTGTTTTTATGACACTTGGGTTGCAAGAAAAATTAGTTGAACACAGTGAGCTGCAATTATGGGTCAAACGTTACCAAAATGAAAGCCTTGCTCCACCTCTCAAAAGTGTCTAAACATGAAGAGAAGGAAAATGAGAGTCTGCATTTCTAGATCTCTCTCTTCCTCTCTCTCTCTGACTTTGTTGTTGTCTCATCATCATCATCATCATGCAGTAACTCTCTATTGCTGCTGCTGCACGGAGCAGACACACTAGTTTACATGAACACAGTGTAACAACAGTTGTAGTGTAGCTGCACTCACTCTCACTCATCTACTGCTTCATCCTCCATATGAGGGTCGTGGGTGGAGCTGATGCCAATCTCAGATTGGCACCACTGGACAGGTCCCCAGTCCATCACAGGGCCACATATAGAAACAAACAACCACCCACTCTGACACTCATGGTCAATTTAGAGTGTCCTGTTTGTCTAATCCTCAAATCTGCATGTTTTTTGGACTGTGGGAGGAAACCAGAGAACCCAGAGAACATGCAATCTCCTACAATAAACATGTAGCCTGCTGCTTATTGTTGTATTCTGAAAATTATCTGGCAACCCACAAGAGCTTCTAGTCTCAGTAGGAGGGGGCAACACTGTCTAATACTTTTATTTTGCCTGTTTTGAGCACTAATGGCTGCAGTTCTACGTATTTTACTTGTAATGTGCATGTCTGCTATTGACAAAAAAACATTTGAACTTAAAACTGGAAACTGGAAAAGTCCAATGTGATGAACAGTGTATCGTCTACAGAAAGTACTGATGATTCTGGCAGATTTTAACAGTTTCCCAAACTCAAAATAGTTATGGCAGGAACAATAAACAAACCACAGTGCCAGCCCTGTTCAAATATGCCAAGTTCGCTGATGATATTATTTTAATACCAGTTTTAGGGCCTTTTCACAGTTGACATGTACCACTGGAATTGTTTTCCTATTTGCTTGTTTATTGATTTTAATCTGGTGCAGTTAACAGAGAGTAAATTGCCCCGATTGCAGCACTGGGCCCTTTTTATATTGGCGTGACTCTTTGTCAACATAAAGGTGATGGATACTCTTGGCACTCCTATTTATGTCCTTCTTTATACAAATGTGCTGGCACTCGAACAAGCAGCGATCATAAAAATAACACAGTCAAGAACATGAAGTGCATAGTGAACGAAACACAACACCGGCGTCTCACCCCACCGACACTGGCCATCACGAAGAAGCCTTAAGTCCACTGATGGAGACTTTTATGAGGCTATTTGATCAGTGACGTTCAGCCTCTGAAGAATGACACGCGTCAGGAGCGCGGCTCCTATTTCATATTTTGAAAATGTGAGCATATACAGTATTTACTTTCCTTTCAGTTGCAACTCTCCGAGCCACCGGTGATGTCTAAAGGTCAGGAAGTGAGCCAAATTCAGAGCCTTTAAAAGGGATCCGACTCGCCGCGGTCCCAACCCTACACCAGCGTGCACCTGCCTCACAGAAGGCTCCAGACTACTCCTTGCCCTTTGAGTGCTGACAGTGCTGATTATAGACTTCATGTAATGGTAAATAATACTTGTATACAGTGACCTTTGTCCAGTGGTCGTCATAAGGCAACATCAAGCAAAAGCCTGCAGTATATTAGCAAGAGACATAATTAAAAAAAACAACAACACAATTTTATAAAATGTAAAATAAAGTGAATTCACTGAGATAGACGAAACCAAAATCCAAAAACATGCAATAAGGGGATTAGGTAAATTGGACACTCTAAATCTAAATTGAGTGTGAGAGTGAATGGTTGTTTGTCTCTATATGTGTCGGTGTGATGGACTGACGATCTGTCCGAGGATGAAGAGGTAGAAAATGGATGGATGGATGATAATAATAATTAGAGTCACCTTATCTCTCGCTCCATCTTAATCGAATTTCACTATATCTGTGTCTGAAGTATATGCGAGGAAGAGGAGGATGATGAGAGAGCAAATTATTGTATTGGGAATAAATCTGCCCTTGTCAAAAAGGTCAGTCTCTCACTCACTCACTCATCTACATCTACTGCTTTATCCTCTCCACGGGCGAGGGGCCAGTTGCTGGTGCCAATCCTAGCTGTAGACGTAGGGCGAAAGGCGGGGTACAATCTGGACAGGTCGTCAGTCCATCAAACAACCACCAACTCTCACACTCACACAGTTTACAGTGTCCAATTTTGGTCTGTGGGAGGAAACTGGAGAACCCGGAGAAAACCCACCGTCTTTCAGTGGGTGACGTCACATTGGGTTACCACTCGGGAAACAACTAGTACCTCTAAAATAAAGTATCTCTAAATAATATAACATTTTATCCTGTTGATTTAATTTGTACTAAAACCAAAGTTTAAATAGCAATTTTACAAGAGGTCATTGAAAGGGCTGAGACACCTGAAGGTCAACTTCTGGCCACGATGATCTTGATTTTTACACTGAAATTTAGTGGGTTAAATGATTCATGAGCTTGAAAGGTGGTCTAGGTGCTGGTGTGGATTATTCTGTATGAACACAAGATATATAATCTTTCCCCCACTGGTGGATAAATCATCACTACATGTGTAGATCTACAGTGAATCCATAAAATCTCTCTGTAGTCTCTCAACCTCCCACTCACAATGTTCTCACACAACCTGCATGTGTCGGCCCGGGTTTCCACAGCAACACAAGTGGCAAGCTATGTCCACTCAATGTGATTTAAAAAAAAAACAAAAAACGATTAATTAAATAAATAAAGAATAAAAACATCTTTAAATGGAGCCGGTGATGAGCCGGAGCGAGTGGAGTCAGAAACGAGTCAAACAAAAATGGGGAGTGGGTGCAGGAATGATGACACTACAGTTCATTAACCTCAGGGTGAGCTTTTCTGTGCAGCCGGAGGAAAAGAGTCACACAAATTTGTGTTTTACACTCTGTGTATATCAAGGCTGGTAAATTACGTGTGAATATAGAGTGCACATAACGACTGTGCTGCGTCTGCTTAAGAAGAGGAATTGTCATTTCAGTGTCCTTTCGTTTAAAAAGAATACGCACAAACTCCTTTTATTTATGCATTCTTTCCTTTTAGGAGACTTTAGTTGTGGAAAGTGAACATATAAATATATATGTATAGATATATGAATACAAATGTGCCCATTGGTGCCTTACTTCCTTTAACAAATGAACATAATTAAGGCAAAAAAAAAAGAAAAAGAGAGAGCGTATTGAAGTTCAGACGTGTCAAATTTAAATGACTTCAAATGTAACACTGTTTATTTTACCATTTTGTATATGTACTACTTTTATTACCATTGACTATTATTCATTACAAAGTATTTTTTTTCCTTTTTTGCGTATTTTGCTTACAGTGTTTACACCTTTTTTTTTTTGCCATTTTCAAAAAGTTCCCCACTGTTTCAGGAAAGATCTCCGTCCACACGGAGCGACTCAAAAAGCTGTCGTACATATGCCAGGACTGTAAGTGGCGCTGTAACGCTACACCAAAAAAACAGAGAAGAAGACGTTTTACACATTACAGCTATAATATCAGAAATGGGAGGTAATGTCTGTTTGTTTATACTACGTAAAAATAGGTTTTCTCCTGTTTTCATTTTGCGATTCAGCACTTTTTTTCATCTGTGCGTGTTTAGCGTCTTTTCAGACTGACTTCAGTTACTTTTCATTGACATTTCAGGTCCCCTAAAACGCCTGAGACCCGAAACAGTACTCTGTTAAATCCATCTCTGTGTGGATGGGCCCTAAGTTTCTAGAAACCACTGTGGTGTTGGATGACAGTGGACAGAGGAGACAGGAGGCGGCACCAAATACCAAAATGCATCCCTGAGCCAGAGTTTATGTTACCATCCAAACTAAAAAACATACAGTAATGGATGTGCTTTCAAATGTTTCCCTTTTGACATAAACTGTTCTTTTCACACTGAAACGCTGCATCTGTTTGAGTGACAGCACGTCCTGGTGACGGCAAACGGTTTGGTATAAAAATGCCACTTCACTGTGACTCCTGTAAACCTCAACATAAGTCAGGGTTTTAATGTGATCGCTATAAAGACACTTCAAATCCCATAAGCCATTGCAAACTGAGTCGCGGTTCTCTTTGGCACTCCATACTCGGGACTGTAAAAGCAGTTCTTGCTCCCTAACCCTTGGCTGCGGTCTTCATTAAAGGGGGTCACGTCTAAATAAAATGAAAGTGCAGCACAAAGGCACGTCAAAGTTTGACGAAGACACCTCGTTACGATCTCTTCAGACAATAATCAATGTCGTGGAGGAGAAATTGCTGCATAAGCTGCGCCACAGACTCAGACTGTCCATCAGACTGAAGACTGAATCAATTATCTCGATGCCTGCAGTGGGACAGAGTCACAGATGACGGACAGTTCCCAAACGATGAAGACTCACTGCTACAGACGGAGAGGGGGACGGACAACATGACGTCTGCGTGGATGTGAGAGACATATTGCTCCATGTGACAGTAAGAGAAAGTTACACGTCGGAGTGTTCAAGTTGTTATTACTGCGACGACAAAAGCACTCACTGTAGGTGAGTCAAAGTCAAAAAAGATTCAGTATAATCCATAACAAGTTGATTAATAACAGTACAAAAAGTAAAAAAGATTCAAGTCTTAAAAAGATAAATAACAGATAGAATGAGTAACAAAACCACCCATATGAATACTTATTTTAAGTTAAGGTTAAGTTTTTCTTGGTAAGTGGTGACTTCACTACAAAGAACTTAAGTCATATTATTTTCCTGAAAGGTAAAGAATAAAATAGAAATCTGATCAGTCAAAGGATAGGTAAAAAAAAACTGAAATATTTGCTGTAGAAAAGTCTTTTTCTCAGAATCTACATGAACATTTCCAAGCAGCAGCCACAGCCTATAACATGCATTGTGTGATTTATAACTTTAAATGAACTTCCCAGAGGTGCCGTTGACTTTCATGCTTTTCCCTGGTGAGGGAGACACAGCGCTCCATCTGAGACACAACGCCTCCAAGCTCTTGCCCTACCTTTATTCCACAGGGAAGAACTGGAGAAGAAATGCCTTTTTTTTTTTTACCCCACCTTTTACTCAAAAGGAGTCTGCCACTGCGCTTCAACCTCTGCCAGTTTTTCTACATGCAACCTCTAAAAATAGTTTATTGTACACCGTCCTGCGGGGAAGAATAATAATCTAAACGCAGATGAGAGTCGTTCGTCTCCTGGGTCGAAGCAGTGACCCTGCAGGACAGGAGAGTCTGGGAAAGCACCTCTAACGGGTCTCTGCAGGATTAATCGTCAAAATGACAGAATCCAGGGTGTACCCCGATAGTATACCTGTCCTCTTTGTGCGTTAAAAAAAAGGAGAGTATTTGCATCTCAAAATGCATGAAATCAAAAAGGCGCACAATATTAGCATTTGTTTCTCTTTGACATAAGATAAACATATCATATACGACCCACAATCCTCTCACAGTGCCTTCAGCAGAATACAAAAGAACCTGTCAAACCTGTCAGATTACTGTAGGAATGTATGTAGTAATCTCTCTTTTCTTTTTTGGCTGCATGTGGCCCACGGGCCGCCATATAAATTGTCTAGTCCTAGAGGGTGGAGCTAGAAACTTTGGTGTTTTCCCGTGCAGCCTGTGATCTTCCCGCAAAACAAAGTTTGTCTTCTTTGTGGACGTCACGTCACTCCACACGGGAAACAAAAGCCCGATTACAAAATGGACCGTTCCAAACCGCACCATGGTGCGCTCAACAGTGCCGTACTGAGGCTCAGTTCTTCTTGCTTGCATCACCTCAAACATGTTCACCGTTATTTCCCTGTGTGTCAGATGTTCAGCAGCAACTCGCCTAACTCTTCAATCTGTAATTAATAAATCTAATTCACTCGCCTCTCCTGGATGAAATGAAGTATATCTCTGCACAGACAAGGACAGGATACTTCATTTAAATGTACAATGGAAGAAAATGAATAAAGACTTGCCCAGTGATATCCGATTCCACACCCGTATCTGCTCACCCGGGCCTATTCAAAAGTAATGAAACATTTCTAGCTCATGAAGCTACGACTTCACTTAATTACAGCGAGACAGAGTTACAGGAAAGAAAATGCAGGTAAGAATTAAACAGATTTGCCGCCTTACCAGGTCTCTCATTACGCTCACATTGAAGAAAGATGTCACATAAAAGAAAAATAATGTCCTCTAGGAGACCTTGTCGCTCTCTTTGCAAAGAAGTCATTTGTATAAAATGGCTGCTCATAATCAGGGTCTATTAGCTGGAAATCACTTACTTTCACTTTCACAATTTCTCCTGTGTTCTCCCTCTCTTTGTTGATCTAAATACGTACTTTATTGTCTTTATTGTCTCTCTTGGAGCAACAATGCAACCTATACATTTTGCAAAATATGTAGATAATTTCAGAAGTCACAAAAAAACATGTGAACTCTGAACTCTGACCTATTTCCAAATTTCACAAGTTCAACCTGATTTTAAACATTTTGAGTACTTTTAGCTCAGGTGTGTTTATGTAGTTGGTGAAATGTGTTTTTTTCTTTTTTCACCAGATTGCTTATGTTGTGCTGAAAAAAAGAATATAAGACACTGTATGTTGCACATTCTTCTACCCTCTGTATATACTGTACGATTAAACATAGTCATGGAAAAAAGCAGCCACAATGCTCTGCGTTCTAAGGCCAACACATGGCCATGTTTGCAGCCTCACAGATTTACTAACAGTCTATTTGGTTGGTACATGGGCGTGTCCAAATCCACTTCTGCAAGTACAATTAAAATAAAAAAAAACAGCCTCACTTTCTCACATTTTCAGTAAACAAGCAAAACATTTGTGTGTGAAAAGCAAATCGTAAACACATTGTGCACGTGGGTGCACATCACCACTATATCAATTTAACAGTGAAATACCACTTCACTGACTTCAGACCGGGGATTTGTTGGTCAAAAGCACAATAACACAGAGCATTTTGGCTGCTTTTTCCCATTATTATGTTTAAACATACAGTATGAACAGAGGCTATAAGAATGTGCAACATAGAGCGTCTTATGTCCTCTTTTTCAGCAACCTAAGCAATCTGAAGTCAAAAGTACTCAAAATGTTTAAAATCGGATTGAATTTGGAAATAAGTCACAGTTCAAAGGAAAGAAAAACAGTCTCATTTATAATATATATATACAATTATATCGCTGATGTGAATATGTGATAGAAAATGAATCAGAGCTTTGACTCAACAACACATAAGAACAACATGCATTTTGAGCGCTAAGGGTTAACTAAAGGTATATATTACCTTTAAATTAAATCGAAAAACAAACACCTTAAGGGTTCGAAGAGTTTTCAGAAACTGAAGAAAAAGTCTGCAAACCAGCACGTGTGACGCAAATAACTGGTTCTATTCAGTTGTTCACTCACACAAGACAATAACAGGGAAGAGGACACATAATGATGGAACAAATAACAGGGCTACTGTGAGTGGCCATTGTGTTTAATAAATGCATCATTTCTCTGTCCTGTCACATCAGTGCAGGCGTGTCGAGGCTGAATGAGTTGCGTGGTGTAATCGTGGCGCTTAAGTGATGCAACAAAGTGTAAACCTGTAATGAAAATGTTTAAAAAAAAACACACACAACTGTCATTCCGGAATATTACGCTCGACATTTGTTCACCTTGTCCGCCATTACGCTCCATTATTCTGTTTATTTCCTTAACGCTCTGCCCGTCACTCTCTCCCCGCGTTTGCCTCGCACCTTTTCCGCGACCTGCGACTCATTTTTCTGTCCGTCTTCATTGCTCTCCACCCGTCCCTTCTCCCAACTCAGGTTTCCAATCATTCTAACTCTCCCATGCAATCACTTCCACTGCTTTGTGCCCCACCTCTCGCTCTGCCTCTCCCCTTCCATCTCCCGCCTCTCGTTTCTTTAATCGTTCTGTTTTCTGCTGAAGGTTACTCCTGCCTTCGGGGCTATGAAAATGTCAGAAAGGCCCACTCCATTTTCAGCTACGTAAATAGCCATTTCCCGCCAGAGCAAACCCACTTTCCCCGTGTCTGACCTGCCGCGTTACACATCACACTTCCTACCTCCTACTCTACCCTGCATGGGGGACAATGAGTTAGTGTATGTGTGTGGGGAAAGGGGGGAGGACGACAACTACACGCGCTCACTCATTTCTTATCTGTCATTTTGATATAATGGATTGTTGCCATTGTCCTCTGTATTCATGTGAGAAGCTTGGCTTCACACATTCAAATGAAATGACTCTGCAGTGAGTGTCCAGCTCACTGCAAATATCTTACAAATAAAAGAAGGATTTAATCAAATCTTGAAAGTACGCAAATGTACATGCAAAAATATGCAACAGCAATTTTTAAATAAAATGCTAATCCCACTTCCCGGGCATACAAAAGAGCAGAGACTGACTTATTAGCTTTGCCTATAACCACTCTGTACTCCCCAACCAGAAACAGCCTGTTCACACTGTCATTAGAATTTATCAGCACAAGAAGAAATATGGCAGAGTGTGTGTTCATTGACAGAGAGAACGAGGGAGAAAGCACTTACACTGTTGAAGAGAATGACAGTCAAGCCCCCGCTCCCTTCCTCAAGTCAACCAGAGCCTCAAATCAAATTCTGGTCACATTAAAACTTTGCTCTTTCAAACCTCGGGGGAGTCTGAGTGAGTGTGTTCTGTGTAATTCTCCACAGATTTAGTCTCCATTCTGAATTAGAATGGAGCGCTGGATGCAGTAGTGAAAGGATGCTGCAGAAATATTAAACCGGAGTCTTTTTAACTAATAATAATAATAATTTTTAAAAAAACACCTTATTTGATCTCCTGTGTTCCCTAAAACAACTGCTCCTGCTTCTCCTTGTAACCTTACTAACTCGTACAGGTCGTGAGAGGCCAGTTCATTTCCGTGCATGTGTCCCAGAAAACCCTGATGTGCTGCACGTCACTGCCATCCTCCACCACTCCCCCCCGATCTTCCCTTTCAATTTCCTGTAGCTCTGCAAGACAATGAAGAGCTACATCAAAGGCCTGGGTGAAGGGTTAGATAGCTCACATCAGCCCAAAAAAAAAAAGCCAAAAAGAAAGAAAAGAAAATGATTACAGAAATAATAATAATTCACACACAATTCTTCTCCAACAATAGTTCGACAACTCATCGACTTTCACTGCGATTCAGACCGAGATTCTATCTTCTGGGATATTTCCTTTTTAAAGAAAGGAATAGAAATCTTCTTCACACAGTATGTGCAATTATGTCATAACAACCGGAACAAGCAGTATCCTGCAAATCAAACACTCTGAGAGAGAACTCACTTCTGCACCTCCTCTGAGTTCTGTTTACAGTTTGACCAACCAGAGGTTGTTCAGAGAGCAAACTCTCCTGCATCTGACTGATCTAAATGTCATGACCGAAATGCACATATAAATAAAAAACAAATAAAGAAATCTGTCACCTCACAGGAAAACGAGTTACTTGCCAAATTTGAATAATTAATAACCGCCGCGTTACCGCTAGATCGTAGAAACACGTGGATTTCGCCAATCAGCAGAGATCCAGCTACAGAGTGTTGGAGCAGGGGAACACTACAGTGTTTTTACCACAGACGGGCAAAGAACCATATAGGGCACCTTCATGGACCTGGATTTTCGACATGAAAATCAAACTTTTTGAAAAATGTAACAGCGCTGCCCTCTCCCTTAGACACAACACCACAATCGCACACACACACACACAGAGACGTGTACACACTTTTGTGGGAACCAAAGCAGCTGAAGAACTTGTTTAACAGAAAGTTTTTATAGAATATCAACGTAACCGCATTGGCATCAAACGGCAGACAAACGTGCTTCACCTGCTTTGGTCCTAACTGAAGTGTACTGGCAAACTTTAGTTTATATCTTAGTGAGGACACAATTCTAACCCTAAAACCCTGAAAAAGGCCCTTTTAAGAAGTGACAGAATAGAACACACACACACACACACGAGAGTGAGCGGGTGTCAGAGATGATGAAGTGATTGTCTCTGCTCATGCTTCTGTTTTGCATTATTAGAGAAATGCTGCTATATGGCGACGTCACGTGTTTTCCACTGAATGGGACAAACACAAACACACACAGTGTGTGTGTGTGCGTTAACACTGAAATTAAAGTATAATTGAATGGTGTGGGTATAAAAATTACTTCTTGGTGCATTCAGGCTAATTTACCTTGGTTTTACTCCATGTTTTTCTTCTTCAGTGAGCCAGCACCATCAGTCTGGCATTGCCCTCACGCTGCGCCTGAAAATGACTTTCAACAGCTTGATCGAATTAATTGGCTTGACTGATGGGCAGAGGGGGATAGACTATTAGCTATTGAAAAGAAAATGATTGACAAGTATGTTTCGCTGGAATAATTGAGGGGGAGGACTGCGGCTGAAGGGAGAGTGAAGGGTCCACAAAGAAGGCAGGCGGACAAAAGAATAGATTTTGCAAAAATGAGCCTGCTTTGTTTCCTTTCCTTGGCACGAGTCACATGTTTTGCTGCGCTCCGTCTTGTGAAGCAAAACTCCCCTTTTCTCCCCAGACACAAAACCTATCATTTGGACATTTGTGGATAGATGAGTGAAAAGCAGCTTCACCCAAGACAGGAATAGACAGGGACGTAAAAAAAAAGGGCGTGTGGTGGCAGCATGAAAAGCATTTAGGACACATAGGTTTCGCCGTAGTAGTAGTAGTAGTAGTACTGTACTGTATATGGAAAGTTTGTGATTATTGTCGGGACAATTGCCAAAACCAAGGATAACGACAGTCCAGGGTTTTTATGGTTGATTTTATTTCTGCCAGGTCTTTACTTACAGTTCAGTGTGTAGCACGGTTCAAGGGTAGAGGTCACTAAATGGCAGATTGTGGCCCAGATGCTGTCCTAACCTGATCTGGACCATCATGGATATATGGATGAATCCAAATATAATATGGAGCTTTTGTATTTTTAACTTGAGCCACCTTTCCACCAAGTGGAACGGTCCGGTTTGGTACGGAACATTCTTTTTATGTTTTTGGGAATAGTACCAAAATAACCATTCCATTTCTGGCACCCTTGTTTTTGGGGTACACAGTCTGGGTGGCTCCACCCACGACAGTCAGCTGATTGAGTGACAGAAAAACAACTGGTGTTTCTTCATATACAAAGCTTGACATCTTGTTGAGACAAACAGCCACAAACTGAGCAGGGAAAAAGGGTCACCAGTCCATCACAGGGACACATGGAGACAAACAACCATCCACACTCACACCTACGGTCAATTTGGGGTGTGCAATTTGCCTAATCCCCAAATTTGCATGTTTTTGGACTGTGGGAGGAAACGGGAGACGAAAAACACACACACACACACACACACGAGGAGAACATGCAACCTCCATGCAGAAAGGCCCTTGTTCTGACCGGGTCAAGAACAAAAGAAAGACAAACTGACTCTTTAGTTTGCATTAATGTTGGTTTAAATGTGCATCTAAAGAGCATTTCAGCCAGACAACACACAGCCGCTGATGCACTGAGTCTTTAGACTATTATAACAATAAGAGATAATGATGATTTCTCAATACGGAGCTCAGTGACTTTTAACCACGGATGAGCTGGAGCGTGTGGAACCCATGCTACCTGACAGCAGCACGTGTGAGAGCAGTTTGGAGTCAGCGGCAGAGGTTTGGAGCTCATTCTAATTGGATCTGTCAAAACTCGGCACCAGTTAATGTAGTGCCTCTATTAAGCAAAGCTGCAGCCCATGACCTGCAGCTCTGCGAGTGTGATCGATGACTCTATGTGTTGTTTTCCTGTTGTTGCTGCTGCTGTTGTTTCGAACTGTGCTGTTGTTGATGGTAATTATGGCGTTAATGATGTTGATGATGATACAGTTATTGTGCTTTCGGGACAATTTTACACGTATTGGCGCGGCGGTGTCGTCGTGCTTGAGCCGCACACTCGCCGCGGTCACTCGCCGACACCGCGGTGCATTCAAGGTCTCGTACTGTGAGTCGACTTTCACTGGCCCAGGCTCCCTGCAGCGACGACTGCTGCATATGTCAGGGGTTTTTCTTTTGAGAACTTGCAGCAGTCTCTGGCTGCAATCACGCTTAAACACTTAAGACAAAGGCGGCATGTTCCTGGCAACAGTTAGCATCACATATTGATGAACCATCTGGAAAATCTGGATATACAGCAACAGCATTTGTCTTATTCTGCAGCTATTAGTAAAAGTGTCTCAGAATTTGTGAAATCTAATGGCGCGACTGCAGATCGTAACATATAAACGGATTATTCTAAGGGCGCTTTCACACCAGAGCTGTTTAGCTTTAAATGGACCACAGTCCGCTTCGTTTGGGCAGGTGTGAAAGCTCATCTGAACCGAACTAAACTCTGGTCCGCTTGAAAACGTGGCTCTTGGTGATACCTGGTTCATTTGCAGTGGGAAATGCAAACAGACTCTCCAGCGAACCAAAGAGAGGAAGTGAGGATAGCTCAGCCGGCTATTCTGGTGTGAATGCGCCCTAAGGCTACGCAAAACACACTATTTTTATTTTAAAAGTGATCACACACACCTACAAACACACCTGTGGGCGGAATATTCAACTGCTGCCAATGAACCCTTCCAAAAATATAACCTCGTGTTAGCTTTAGCTGAAGCGTCACCCTGTTATTTCTCATTGAATATTAAAAGTTAAACATTGGAAACGCATAATCATTTGTACACACAGCCAAAGACTTCATGTTAAAATGAAGAAGTTACTTGTTAAATGTGATCAGTGTAAACTTGCCTACAGGCCAATGGAGCAGGACAGAGGACAAACACTGGCCTTTAAAATAAAATAAAATAAAATAAAATAAAAAATAAGCAAATTAGTAGTCTGGGCTCCCAAGAAAAACATAACTATCAACCGAATCAAGTGTTTATCAAATGTGATTTTTTTTTTATGCAGCATAATCATCGCTTCTAAAGCATCATACGTAGTTCACGAGTAAGCAATCTGAGGCATTCTCACTCAGAGACGGAGAACCAACTCTTTTATTTTTTTAGCACTAACCCGGAGATTTCTGTGCCGCTACCTAACCGAAGGTTCCTCACTGCTCGTCACACCGCACAAGTGACAAAAGGAGTTCAGTGTGTGTTGTAAAATGAACAGTTCATGTTGTTTCATCAACAAAGAAATGGTAATCATCAGTCTAATTTCCACAAAATGCCTCAAAGGTTTGACTTTGGCAGAAAAGTACAGCGTCAACGTATGTGCTCCTCAACATATACTCAAATTATAATATTGTTAAAATCACGTCCTGTCGTTTTCCTTGACATTGCTGCTCTTTCTTACAGTAAAGTCTCCTCGTCACTTTACAGTAAGTCACCCTGAAGGCAAACCACAGCGAGGTTTGCAGTGTCCTTCACTCTCCTTCGGACGAGGGGGGAAAAGGATCAATGGCTCACTGTGTCAGAGCCACATAAGTTTGTAGAAATCTTTTTATGTGATATGAGCCCTCGTGCTTATCACCAGCTCCCACTGCTACACAGAAACCAGGCTCTTTTTTTTTTTTTAAAGGCTTTTCTAAGAGATTGTAGATTGTGATCATCTGGCCCTTAAGAGACTCAGTTGCTGTTGTTGTTGTTGTTGTCTCTTTTTGTTTACATCAGGGTTATTTTTGGGTGGAGTCTGTGCTCTGTCCTGGCAAGGTTACAAATGATGAATGACTTCACTTATGAGGCTTTTTCCATTTCCCTTAAAGGTCCAGTGCGTAACATTTAGGGAGGATTTATTGGCAGGATTTGAATACGCACTCTCGCGAAGACTTTCACTCTGAAATAAGGAAGGAGAGGAGGATGCTCCAGGACACAGTGAATGTTTTTCTTTTCTCTCCACACAGGTATCAAACCGCTAAGCTGCTGTGAGAGAGAAGCAGCAGTGGTAATCAATCTGTTGTCTTTGTTTTTATTTTTATTCCTGCCTCGGTTAATTTGTCAATCAGCAAAGCCGCAGCTATTTCCGACGTATCAGCAGCACCCAAGCTTTTTGTTTGCATAGTAACAAAGTTGTCCATACATTGATGTGAAAGGGCCCCTTAAATGTCACTATTTTCTTCTCTATCTCTCTCCTTTCTCCTTTTGTCACATGTTTCATTCTCTAAAACACGTTTGGTTCATTTTGAGAAGAACCTACACTGTTTTTTTTTACGCGAGAGACGCTTTCGTTACATCATCAGCGCTGACCCCAGGGACGGCCTGTTTTAGTAAAAATGCCCTCAGGTTCCTCTCGTGTGAACTATCTCAGACCATGAAAGCTGAACGCCCCCTGGGTTCCGCCTGGAGAATAAGGACTTTGCCAGATTTCATGCATGAAAACACACACCTACATGTTCTTGTATGGGCACGTTTGTGAGGACCAAAACCGTATACACCATAGGAAGTGAGGACATTTTGGGAAAGTGAGGACATTTTTGCTGGTCCTCGTGTTCTGCAACCTCTTCACCCATTAACACCTAAGCCTGAAAATGTCTTTTTGTGCTTATTGTACCCATAAAAGGGCCAAAAAAATATCCTATGAGTAAGAGCTTTTGCCCACTTTTCCAGATCACTAAGAACTTTCAATACCTGGCAGTTATTTATAATTATATGCATGTTAAAAGAGTGTATTGGCAAAAAAATTATCCACTGTAGTTTTACATGAATAAGAGATTTTGCTATTTTATTTTGAAATTTGACCAGTATAAAACATACTTGGAATGGAGTATTTGTGTCAAAGTTTGATAACAATTCAATGCTCTCTGCTCCGTTTCTCCACCGCTCTGTGTGCGTGGAAAGACGTTGATTCGCTGGCTTCATGCCTTGTCAGTGAAATTACCATAATAATGACATGGTTTCAGACACCGCTGGAATTTTTCCGATGGCACAAACCGCTGCGTAAGAATGCTAATGCATGTTGCCGGCGATACACTCCGGTTTAAAGGGTTAAAATAGCTCTTTAAGGGTTAAAACTTGGTTTGGGAATGCGTTATGTCTGCGAGTGTCCTCACTACGACAGCGATGCAAACACACACACACACGGGTTTGCGCAGCTAGTCTTCGTAGGACACTGCACCACATTCCATTCATTTTGAACAGCCTAAACAAGGCACAATCCTTAACATTAACCATAACCACAAGTGCCCAGAAATGAGGTTCTGCCTCATTAGGACCAGGCTTTGGTCTCCATGAGAACTGCTGGTCTGGAATGATACCAGAGAAGGCAGTTTTTGCTGTTTGCACTCAAAAAGTGTCCAATTTTCAACCATTTATTTCACTGGATTTTCCCACATCTTCAGTTTTTTAATGGTCCAACTTCCAGCTGAAGACAACCGTTAACATGCATCTAATTTCTTGTATTTTTTGAAGAAGCTAAGGAACCTTCTCCATTGTGAAGGCGTCTTCCTCTGCTTCTGAACAAGCCCACCACTGACACCCTTCTGTCTTAAAAAAGAGTGGATGTCCTGGATTTCCTTTTGCAGGTGGTCAATCCTGCGTCTGTACGTCTTCTGCGTTGCACCCGGAGCTGCAGTTTTCTCGTCTCGCTTGTCGCTCCGTCCTCCCGCGCTCTTGACAACCTCGTCCTCCTGCTTCTCTGTTGTCTCTGCACGGTGGTCAACATTCTTCTCCGTCTCAAACATCTGGCGTCTGATAACAACCTTGTGGTTTTCCTGACATTTTCCAGAGTCGGTCTGCAGTTTCAGCAGGGCCCTGTGCATCTCCGAGACCTGAGCCTGGAGCTCGGCGGTCAAACTCATCTCCTTGAGCAGCAAAAAGTTGAGCTCCTGATTTTGATTCTTCAAAAGGTCGTTTGTCTCTTTGAAGGCATTGGCGGCTTTCACGGCGTCGGAGGCGATGTTTTTCAAATCTATACACATCTTCTCCGTCTTCTCCTGGTTGCTGCGCTGCTCTCCTTTGGTCTGGCAGGATTTGTCCACCTGCGCCTCCGCTTTCTCTTCAAGGAGTTGGATTTCAACATTTTTCATATCCTCAAACTTCAGATGTCTGTTGGGATTTCCTGAGTCAACCCGCGGTTTCAGCATAACCTCGCACAACTTGAAGGCCTGGGCCGTGAGGCCGGCGTTGACGTTCATCTGTTTAAGCGACGATGCGAGCTCCTGAATTTTATTTTGCCGTTGGCCAATTATCTGTTGACGCAGATGCTTCGACTCCGACGCGGCGGAACCTACGAATTCATGATCCTTGACCTCGCCTTCCATCGTCTTCTCCAGCAGGGCTCGCACTTGCTAAAGATTGCGTTTTAGCAGCTCCTGTTTTCCTGCCGCAGCTCCTCACATTTGTCGTTCATGCGTGTTGTGACTGAGACAGAATGTGGTTTAATGTTTTGAGACCAAAATAAGCAGTTACTGACTTTGCCAAGAGATTCTTGCGTCCTTTAAAATCGAAACAGGAAATGTCTGTGATGTCTTTGATTCCACAACTTCAGAGCTGATGTTTCCAGAATTCAGTGATGTCACAGATTCCACTGACTAGTGCAGTACTAACGTCAAAGTCGGACAGACGGACATCCCTTCTTCTTCAACACAGTTATTTCACCTGTTACAGAAGTGACTTGACAGTTATCCCATCATATAAAAGGAAAAATCTGAACTCTATACTCATTTTGACTGATTAAACGTTTCCCCATTGCAGTCTAATTATTCTAATTATATTAGGGCCCGAGCACGAAAAAGTGCAAAGAACCTATTGTTTCCCTTTAGAATATTATTATTATCCCATGGCTTTGTTGTCATTTATGAGGGTTAACATGCATAAAAACTCCCTGTTACACAAGAGTTTGTCATTTTCTACTAATGAAAAAGGGATTTTTATTTAATTATTATTATTATTATTACATAATATTTATTACTATAATAACTATTGATATAGATTTATGTGACAAAGTGTCAATTCAACCCTAATGTTCACCCCCTGTTCTCTCTAAATCACACACCCTAACCCACAGCATGACTTCAGAGGACATTATATTGGCTTAGATTTACTCCAGAGACCAGGAAGGAGTAAATAAATAAATTGGACACAGACATGAGTTCACAGTAGTCCTCACCACCTTGAATGACTAAAAACAACTCAATATGGATTCATCAAGAAGATTAAAGTGACAAAATCTGCAGTCAGATGCAGAGAAAGAGAGAAAAACCACAAGACGTTCATTTTCATTTTGAACGCGAGCAGAATAAAATAAATCTGTGGCGCTGAAACTACTTTGGAAGACAATGAGGTCACACTTTGACATGAGCGGTAATATTGTTACTGCCGATGTGTCGTAATGTGTTTTGGACTGAAACACAGGCAGCTGTTTTGATTGAAGAAGGAGATTTTTTCTTTTGCTTAATGAGAGAGATGTCAAAGGATCTTGATAAATAACTTATTAGGAGTTCATTTTTGTGATAATTCGGTAGTCACAGAAAATGTCAAAAGGGAAGGCAGCAGACGGTGAAAGGGAGACAAAAAGCTGGGAAACAAAGAGGCAGACAGTGGAGACATGCTGAAAAGAAGCAGGATTTAACCCCGTTAACGCTTTCCAGTCTGCTCCAGGAAAGTGACATCCTCAGTCGAAATAGTATAGTAATAATAGAATAGTATAATAGTAATAATAATATTTTGAATTAACAGATGTAAAAGGTTCCAACACTTCAGATCAGATATGGTCTTCGTAGCACCAGGTTTTTTCACCCAGAGATCTGCCACTCACTGGATATTTTCTCTGTAAACTCTAGAGATGGTTGTGCATGAAAATCCCAGGAGATCTGCCGTTTCTGCAATATTCACACAAGCCAGTCTGGTGCCGCATTCAAAGTCGCTTTTCGTGTGAGCAAGCAGCTGAACTGGCGTACCTAATAAAGCGGTGGTGAGTGGACATAAGAACACGTGGTCGGTCCAATGCAAATGTCATTGCCTTTATTCTCCCCACAAAGGTAACCCGATCCGCCTCTGTTGCCATGAGAATAGAGACAATGATGTCCCTCCACCGGAAGGTGGACAAGCAACACGGCTGGCTGACAAGTCGACCGACCCTCAGAGGACGTGCCTGTCCTAGTGACGGTCTCACCGCCGTGCACAAGTTTATTTGTGTCTCTCGGCGTCTCTGTCTCTGTCCTGCGCGAGTGCACAGTCCCCGAGAGAGTATGTGACGATGAGAAGAAGCAAGCAGAGAGGATTCACCGTGTGCCCGACGGTCAATGTGTTTGCTCCGCGTGAGACCGCGTGACCCCGAACTAACAGGTGTGACCTCCGTCTGCAGCCTGGGAACTGACATGGTCCACAACTATAAATTATGTCCACATTTATGCACAGAATGCACACAGGGAGACTTTAATTCTTACCCAGTCCCTTCTTATGCCTCATATATCATGAGGGGGTCACCCTGAAAACCGGGGCCCAATGCCATTGTTCCTCCAAACCCTTAAGCCCTGATCCCCTCGTGGACTCTGCTGACATCACCTGTGAAGTGTTTTACTGTGAGCTGCAAGGGCTTGAACAGGAATGGGACAACACTTTACTCTCCATACTATAATGACACAGAGCTTTCCTTTAAAGGGGCGGATATAATGTTTTTTTATGGCGGTCTACTTACAAACATTAACTTGTTCTTATGGTGAAATACAACTTCTGCAGTTTCTGCAGAATGAGCCTGTCGACTTCTCCTCTCAGGCTGCCTCGGCTCAGCCGGGCGGTTTCCGATTGGTCATCTACTGAGAGCATTCACACTCTCTTGTGATTGGCCCAAACTGAAGGCATGTCAGAAATGGCCCGCCCCCTTCCCACAGAGATGCTCCGGTACAATGCTAAAAACAGCACTAGCTGATATTTCATGTTGTTTACTCTCTGTTGACTTAAAGAGTGCAAAAAGGTTTTTACGAAAAGATTCAATAACTTATTGGGGGACAAAATATCTGTATGTAATATATGTAATACCAGTCAAAGTAATTGGATTATCAGGGGTGTGAACAGGGACATTTTCAGGGGCAGGGGCTCAAGTGAAAAAAGGGCACCTCCTAATAGTCATTAAATAAAAAAAATATGTATAATATTAAAGTGGGAAATCTTCATATTTTTTTGCTTTAATAAGCATACATTCATGAAGACATTTAGACCTACTCACCAAACATGTTCACATTGGAGGAAATGTCAGTCTTTCATGGTATGTCGGATAAAATCAGTACAACAGGGGCCCGGCAGCAGATCATTACTCTGCAGGGGGCCCATATCCACACGACAACAACAACAACAACAAACGAAACAAGGCCATGGTTGCTATAGCAGCACAAAAACCACGGCACACAGCCCTGAACTTTTTCATGCTTCGGGCAGATTCGACCTGATCAATTCCAACAAGAAACCTCCGGTTGTGTTTGAGAGCTGTGAGCAAAACCTGTCATCAATACGACGCCTGAGACACCTGCGCACGCACCAAACCCGACGCCACAACACTTCCTCTGTGTGTGTCTGAAGAGGGATGTGTTCATTTAACGACACCCAACAAGCTGTTTAGTGATACGAGTGCACCCATGGCTACAGCTATAAAAGTAAAATATGTGTAGGTAACAAATAAACTGCCAATTCACAGGTAATTTGGAAACACTTACAGGCGACTGAGCTCAGCCAAGTGCCAACAATGGAAGTGTCACACTGTGCTGCATCCTGCATTAAATCCTGTTCACTCGCTCAGTTTGTTTTGTGTTGAACAGCTGAAATACCTACAGAATATAAATCACCCTTTTCTTTTTTTCTGAGGTTCTGTGTGAAGGAGAACTCGGGCAAAGTGGACGTCTCTCTGTTTCAACTGTCTAGAACAGTTGAGGTCAATCACCCAGCTTTGATTACAAATAGCTAATCAGGTTAAATGACCTGGCAAACACACACAGTAGAGTAGAGAAGGATTTACTGGTTAGTTAGTAAAAAAAAAAAAACTTGTTTCATTATAATTTTTTTCAAAAAGTTGATGATCTGAATCTGCAATAAATGAATTTAAGTAAATATGAACTATTTAAAGAGGTTGCTAGTACATACGGATAACATTTCTATTTGTGTTTTTAACATTAAAATGTTAGAAAATAGAAAAAAAAATACAAATCTTTGTCCAAACCAAAGACTCAATCAAAGATGGTCCTTTTTGTCTCATACATAACCAAAGAATCAGCAGGTACTCACAGTGCAGAGGCTACAACAAGCAATGCAATCATTACAGTCATTATTAGATAATCAAACTTTCATTTCCTCTATTTCGTGGAGGCTGACGGAGAAACAATTTTTGTTTGTTTATCTTCTTCCCCCGAAAATCTAATATATATAAACTGGTTTTGTGACTGGAAATAACGTACAACACGTATTATGTGCTAACAAAAATATTTCCTGTGACACATTTACTCCAATTTCCTTCCCTTCTTTCCCAAACTCATGTAGCCGCCGACTGTATCAGATGTACAGTAGGCAGACGACGCGCCCTCGATGCAACTGACGAGGAGCCTGTTCTTTGATTGCATCGTCTAAAACGCACCTGCACACGCATGCACACACGCACACACAAACGCACCACGTTATCATCCAAACGCTCAATCACTCCAAGCTTCTTTAATTTCAGAAGAGAGCTAATTGCAATTAAGAGGCACGGGGGTGTCGAGCTGGAAAGTGAAAGGAAGTAATCAGTGTTGATTATAGAACCTGAGCCTGATCACAGTGAATCACAAACTGTACGGCTCCTCTCTGCCTGCCTGTCTGTCTGCCTGCGTGCGTCTGAGTGAGCCACCACACCAGAGCAGATGACTACGTCCATGGCAGCTCTGAGTGACTCCAGCCTTCAGATTTGAAAGGATTACAACACATGCGACACTGACCTCATCATGTCATGTCCAGAGATGCACAAGACACTGTTTTAATGAATATAAAAAAAGGGAAAAAGGTCTGTCTCATAGAGCTGCCGTCCTGAAATGAATACAGATACATCTGTGTAAACAAAAGCAGCAGCAAAATCACAACTGATTAGCTGTCTGATCCCCGATAATTTCCCCGTTATGTATCTTTGAAGCCAGTTTGTTCAATGATCTTTTTTGCTCCTTCTCGACGACGGTTCAGATTTATTGATCCACCGGTGAGTAAGCAGCAGCTGGAACAAGCAACTATCAGCACACATTTTGAGATCCTTAAAGAGAACTCTGTGGTGTTGACATTGTGGTTTCTTTATTATTGGATGTGACAGAAGATATGACAGTATATTATATACAACATCAGACCCGGAACACATGAAAACACTTGCTGTAACTGACTTTCTTTCCTGTAAACGATTGACTTTTTTTCTATCCAGTGTGTCAGACGCACTAAACTGGAGGCCATCTCGCACTATGGGCAGAATGGACACTCCACTGAAGCAGAGCTGGGGATAAAGTGCCTTGCACAAGTGTTTATCAGCCAAGTGGATGAGAGGAGAGAATTACACAACTATCTCCCTCATCCTCCGTATCACCTGCACTGCTGGGGATTCAGACTCCCCCCCGCCCTAATTCTCAGAACGTCTGAGAATTATCATTTTGGGGATTAATTCTCCATTCTGGTCTGATCGTATTATAAGTAAAGGTTACAAAGGTAAAAGAGGAAGCGTGTGAGTTAACACTGGTGAACCAACACTGACACCTAGTGGCTGATAGAGGCAAACTAATCATGATGTCGTCTGTTTAGTATTGTCAAGAGGAACGTTGATTTCAGTGTCTTCTGATTTCATCAATTTCATTTCAAGTTCATTTGTTTCTAAAAATGATTATTGTCTGGTACAAAGCAGCGCACAACAAGGTGTTAAAATGAATGCATGTGGGTAAAGAAATCAGATAAAAACCAACGTCAGTATTTAACAGAACATCAGCAACATATTTGTTCAACACTTTGTTCCTTCATCAGTAACACGTCAAAGTGTTACTGTGTCGCGGCAAAATTCATTTTGTGCTTTGTTTCTGTGCTCGGCCTGAGATGGACCATGACAAACGCACGCACATCCACGCAACAGGAGCAAAGACCGTGGGCATAAACAAAGCTGTCACGCTAATTTCAAGCATGATCGATGTGTAATGGGGTTTTAGCACACACACACACACACACTGCTGCCTCAGTGGCCCTGCAGCACGAGCAAGAGCTAGAATGTGTGGAGCTGATTTTTGAATAGCATTTATTGTATATATTTATACATACTGTATGTACATACATATATATGTATATATATATATATATATATACATATATATATATATATACATATATGTATATATACATACGTATTATAGTATGAAACACCTTCAACAAGGAGATCCTCAAATACCATTAGACTGGAATAAAAGCAAAGATAAAAAAAAAGCACCTCTTGTTCTTGTTGTTTTTGTTCAGTCAATGAGGTCAGGGAAGTTCTTTTGGCAGTATTGTTGAAAGCTGAAGTCCTCAACAGTAAATTGGACATTCTTCCACTTCTTGGCGGTCATCCTGCCATCAGGAGTCTCCAGGGCAAAGTTGTTAATGGCTAGATTGGGCAGGAGTGCGACCTCCTTGTACTTAATCTCAAATCCCCAATCCTGTGAAATTTACAAAAGAACATGATGGACAAACTGCTTTGAGCAGGACCTTTTCATGATAACTGTCCAAGGGTCCACTGTACCTTGTTGCAGTTGCCGTTATTGCAACTGATTAACCGTCCGGGCTCCCAGTCCTGAAACTTCTTTGCTAAGCGTACCTGCCCACCGACTTTGTAGTGTTTCCTGAGAACAAAGACGAGTCACGATTGGAAAAGTTTTGCCTGCAATTTGACGAATTCTTATACAGCAAGAGGATTAACTCACTCAAAGTCAGGATTGACATTAACATAGTGCGCGTTGTCGATGAGTTGAATGTCACTGCCGCTGGCCACCGACTTGAAGCAGTTTCGACACAGGAGCTGGACACTTGCAGCAGTGTGGCGACTCTTCTTAATTATTTTACAGCGCTCTGCCATTCTTCTCTTAAGAACTGCCTCTTCCTGTATTTCAGCTATCTAGAGAGAGAGAATGAAATGTTATAGTAGAAGCACTGAGCAGTGAAAGCAACACATAAGAAGGAACCAAGTAGCACACCCTCACCTTTCTGCGAAACCCTTGGATGCTCATATCTTGGACCTGAGCGATTGCTTCTGCAGTCAGTTCTTCCAGCAGCTCATTGGTGATCTCCCTGCGTTCTTCCCTTCCACCTTTCAAGGCGACCACTGAATACTGGCTGTCTACGGCTCTGGCTCGTCCTCTGGCCTGCTGCTGGGCAATCTCGTTTGTAAGCAGGCCATAGCGCACCACCAGATTGCATTCAGGAATGTCAATGCCTTCCTCTCCCACCGTGGTGGAGATCAGCAGGTTGAGAGACCCCTGGCGGAATTGTTTGATCGTGGCCAACTGCTCGCGCTACAGAGACACACAGTCATAGAAGAGTAAAGCAAATGAACTTGGACGATTAAATACCAAAAGGTGGAGATCATATGTCAGCACACCTGTGTCATGTAAGTGCTGCCATTGCCTGCCCCCGTCAGAATGTCTGCCTTGACGCCAGCTTCCTGTAAGCCTCTATTGGTGAGCACCCAGTCATTGAGGCAGTGGATGCTTTTACGTGTTTTACTGAAGAGGATCCCCCTCGACTGCACCCCCGGACGAAACTGTTTGAGCAGAACACTCTCGAGTTTGGCCATCTTTGGGTTCTCATAGCGAGGATCCTTGGCCAGTTTCCTCAAGTGCACCTGGTTCTCTGTGTAAGAAGGACAGTGGGGTTTTCTGTATGTCTGCTGAAGATAGCACTGTGAGACAATTGACTTATTGTTTTGCTTTTCCCACCAAAAAAAAGCTGCACCAGGAAGTCGTCCGTTCCATCGATGACTTTGGTCGACTTCATGATGTAGAATTGCTCTAAGGATTCGTAAGCATCCACCATCCGCAGCGTGTCGTTAATAAGCAGCGCGTCATTGTACTGTCGGAGGTGGAGCGCACATTGTGCGAGCAGCCTGTTGTCCTCTCGTACCCCTGATTCAAAAAAAGTGAGTGAGTGTCAATTTGCCTCACTCAAGTGTGTTCTGTTGACATCATAGGAGGAAAAAGACGTGTGCTCTTACCGCGCTGCTCTAAAACCACCACATCTGCCTCGTACTCTTGTGTGCCCAACTCTCTCAGCGCGACGTCCGGAGCTAAGTTCATGTACTCATGGACCATCTGCATCATCCCTTTCAGACGATCCCCAAATGGATCCTAAAAGAAACAAGTCACTGTCTGTGTCATGTCAAGATTGGATGTCATTTTTGCAACTTTTGGGATTTGGACATGAGAGAATCACGATGGGTCAATTTAAAAGTATGAGTTTTATTATTGAAAAAGGTGAGTGATTACCTCAGGCCTGTTCTCTACTATGTCAAACGTCTTGACGGGTCGGGGTACCTTCTTCTTTAGCTCAGGGACACAGTTTTTAGTTGAAACTATGGCTGAATCCAAGTTGGCACAAATCTTGAGAGAAATACGATAAGCATTTGTTGGAGATGAGAGAGTGCAAACTTCACAGAATCTGGATCACCATCAAAATTGAATCAACAGACAAAACCACAGGTTCATTGCTGCAGGTAATAAATGACAAATACACAGTCCCAAACCTGCAGGACGTGATCAACAGCCTTCGCCAGGGACTTTGCGCCTCCTGTCCCTGGTGATGCAGTGAGACCCAGGATCTGTGGCAGTGGACCCTCTCCATTCAACTTCTTCTCCACGTAGCATCTCATGATCGTATTGTAGACGGACTCCTTGTGGGTGTGGTGACATTCATCCACTATCAGTAGAGTAATATCTGCAAGCAAAGAGTCAGCTCACCTGGGTCATCACAACAACATCATCAATACTATTAAAAATGGACGTTCACTGACCCGAGAGCTCAATGTGTTTGTGCTCCTCCGCGCTAATCATAGCGTTATATAATATCTGTGCTGTGCAGATGACCACATCCGATTCCTGCACCACTTTGCCAAAGAAATCCTTCACCTCGCTCTCTCCACTGACGGGAACCAGGGTGTAGTCATGGCCCAGGTGAGGCTTGAACTCTTTGGTGTAATGCTGTTCTACGAGGTGAACCTGAATTATAGAAGACATGAAAACAGAGGCTTCACAAAGGATTTTGGGGGCTCCGGGAGAACAGTGTCCACCAGGTTTTGGAAATGAGCAGAAACGATGTACACAGCATGTGAGAGGAGATATGTGGTAATAAATGAGGAAACATTCTTAGCTCCATTTGCATGTTTTGTCTGCCGTGTTGCAACAAATGGCTGCTGGACAAAAACGATCATTGTGAAAAGCCTTGTAGTGCTGCCATTTCTGTTCTGCATATTCTGCATACCTTATTTGCCAGGACGACCACTTTAGCCTGCGGTGTGTTTTCCAGGTGTTTCTTGGCCACATACACAGCAGCTCGTGTCTTTCCACCTCCTGTCGGCAGCCAGATGATGATGTTTTCTCCCTGAAGAGCCCTCTCAACCACTTCCTCCTGATAATTGTAAAGTCCAAAGTCTGCCATTGTCCACTTTTGTCCTGTTGAATAAAAAAAACAACAACATGGGAATATGGAGTCCAAATAATGCAGGAAAGGAATAAACACTTTGTTTTGATCACACACAGTCTGAGTCGATCTGAGCGAAAACAAGCAGACATTGTCATTTATCCGAGTTTTATTTACTCACCAGTCAGCTGTGGAGACGTGTGTGGTGTGTTCAGCTTCTCCTTGTCCACTCTCAGCACACAGTGCAGGTGGTGGAGTTTTAAACTGTGTTGTGATCAGCTGTGAGGAGGGAAAACGAAACTAAAAGCTCACTGAACTCAAGAAATTGGCCCTACTGAGGGAGGCTCTGGAGGACCAACAGATAGTTATCACAATGAAGTGACAAGAACGGACCTGAACTAAACTAACATTAACAAGTTCTAGCACAACCCTGTTATTTAAAAAGTCAATTTCAAGCCATATTTGTATATTTATCAATGTCATTTACTCTTCAAGTGGCTAACAGCTGAGGCGTTGGTTCAGGGTGTTAGATGTGTGTGGTATGCTCCCTAACTGGGCCCCATGTGTTCTGCTTCTTCACAATAGGAAAGCAAAACTTACAGGCGCATTAGTGGGAAATGTGGGAAATGTGGGAAATACCCACGGCTGTGCCCGTCTTTGTTCTGTGTTCAACTGCAAGTCATCGTTTCACAGGACAAAACTTAACAGACACTCATCCAAACTAAACGTTGTATATTAGCTTGATTAAAACGTTATTTGTGCATCTCCAGAGTCATGAAAGACAACATGAAGCGTCTGAGGCACCTGGCTATATACAGGATTATCAATCACACACAAAATAATTAACGGTAACTTCACTTTAAGTGTAACATAAATATTACTAATATCGCACAATTAGAAAAAAATACATCAGTTATGACACATTGCATCTGATTTCTTTACCCACAATGTCATATTAAGCAAATTAGCCCCAACTAAAAAGGTCCATCAACTGAAGATCACAGTAAATTATATATATATATATATATATATATATATGTACACACACACACACATATATATATAAAATAAGTCTGAGTATCTGTGATCGTTAATACCTGTGGCTTCCCATCATTACCAGAACTCAGTGCCATTAGATGATAGGGGCAGCACTCAAGTCTTCACAGTCTTTAATACACAGTGACACACAAAGCCTGAACTTTATTTTAAAACATTTAAATAAATTAATTTAAATGTAAAGTGGTACAATCAGAAGTAAAAACTCACATTTAATAGGATGTAATATTCCTAAAACTTTTTTTTTTTATCATGATCAGTATGTCCGTTCATCTGTGAGTATTTCATTTCTGGATTAGCCCCTGAAAACATGTTTTTTATACATACTTATAATTGGTTGGAGAACAACACAGTTGCATTTGTTTTTCACCTTGTCCTGTGTTGTATTTGCCGTGTTAAATCCTCATGGCCAACCCATGTGTGAAAATGATGACTCGTGCTCACTGAACTATTCTTCCACAATTTGAGCCAATGAATCCTGACATCGTCATCTTTTTGGGACATGTCCCGAAAAACCTAATCATTCAGTATATTTAGGTCAGTGGACCTAACTTTTTTAATGTTGCTGAATCTAAACCTGAACTGATGAGACGCAACATCACCGTGGTAGGGACAACACCAATTATAGGAGAATGTGAGTTTTATTTGCCAGTCAGTGCATAAATACTACAGCTGGGTATCGCGGCTGATTTCCTACAATGACCCAATTCCGATTCACAAGGTCTGGATTCAATATGATATGTTGTGAAAGATTTTCACAGAATTTATGTGGGTCTTCTTAACCTCGTGCACCATTAAGAAAGTGTTTAGTTTCAAAATGGAACCTAAAGTCATTGGATTAATGCACATTTGATTTAATATGACTACAGAATGCAGCTCGACAGTGAAGTCAAACTTACACATGCTTGAAGCTCAGTTTGACAACAATTAGTAAGATGTCCAGCAGAGGGCACTGAGGGCACAGCCTGGCCTGAGTCTGTGGCCCCTTTGCTCATGAGAAGAAAATCAGTGACAATACTAAACTGTCCTCTGGAGCAGACAATCATGACACCAGAGCATGAGTCACACAAGACTATCATGGTCTTGTCTCGCAACATTAGTGCAGAGGATACAGGAAATGGTAGATATTAATAGATCAATCAAAAAAAAAATTACATATATATATATATATATACACACATATATATGTATAAACATGTATATATATATACACACACATATATTGTTATAGTGTTGGATATTTTAAATAAAGTGTAGTATGCATCAGAAAATCAAAACTTTGAACCCAGCCCTGATAAAAACAGACTATTTTTCACTCCTGTTGTGAGTTTAAAGTTTAATATCATGACAAATTAGTCACACGTTGGTTTTGTCGTTTATTTTGTCAAGTCACAAATCCCCAGAATCATAACTCACGTCTGACTCGAGTTCAAGTGACTCATGTTGATAACTGCATTGTTGCGTTTACCTGTTTCTGTGGCATTGGTAACAACTTAGAAATCACCAAGACATTTTAGAATGATACATTAAAAAAAAGGAAAGAAAAAATGTCATGGACAGTATTATAGCTACAGTAAATGGCATGTATACCATAAGTTGAGACCGTAGCCTTTCTCAAACTGGTGAAAAGTTCACCTTGTAAGAAAATCTGAAATGCAGCATTGGTAGACTTGAGGAAGAAGTACACAACGAACAACCCTGAATAATGCAACACTGACATCACATCAGTAAGTCAAAGCTAGTGATGATTCAAGTAAAAAAAACAAAAAACACCATCACTCAGTCATGTGCACAAACAAAACACACGCACACACATGTATGTGTCAGTGAAACATTCAATAAGCGCGCTCAAAAAGCACTGGACAGCTGCTTCCATAGACGGTGTGGATGTCTCTCCAGAAGTGCTCAGTTTGACACAAAAAAAATGTTGCCTTACAATCTCTGTAACAATGTAAAATAAAAACCCTGCAACGGCAAAAGGGCTCAACATTTTCTGTAAATGCAAACTGTAAACTGTTCACCATGCATGAGCACCTGCTCCAGCTCGTTTTCCTTCTTCCCTAAACCTACATGAGGACCGCTTAGTTAGCTTCTTCCCCCTCCCGCCCACCACTACTACTACCACCACCACACCACCACCACGTTGGGGACTTAACGACACAAACGATCCAGTAAACCTGTGAGACCACAACACAAATGTGGCCCAAACACGAGACGGACTACTTTAGCATAATGTGTGGAAGTGAGTGTAACAGAGAAAAAAATCCAGTGCCAGGAGCTACAGACTCGCCTGAAAGCGTGGTGAAAGCTACACAATTGTATGACCTCGTGTTTAACGGCATGGAATAAAAGCCTAACCGTGGAGAATAGTCCATAAACTGTAGTATGTGTTATTTTTAACTGTAGAACAATCTGAGAAGTGATTTCCCTTCTTTCTTTTCTTATTATTGTTAAGTCTGGGTTTTTCATAATTAATCTCACTTCGTATCAGGAATAATACTGAGATTAAAAGTAGCAAGATCCCACATGTCTGGGATAATTAATATGCACTGGAATGAAAAGAGAAACCCCAACAACACGACTGCTCGTCTTTCATTATTACGCGTTGAATTGACTTCACTCCTGCTTCTGTGTCTTTAAAATGGATGGGATGTTCAAGTGTTTGTCAGTAACGGAAGGCAACGTGGCTTTAGGTCCCGAGGTCCAGTTTTCTGTGAAACAACTCTGCACTACACTCACGTGACAAGTTCTACGCAAACTGGAATGAACGGATGTCATTAAATGCAACACAATGAGGTGATTCTCGTGATAAATATTTGAGGAAAGAGTGATATTGTCATAACTTGGACCGGTAACTTTGGTTACATTTAATGACACATGTGTTAATAAGGAACTATTAACTTACTATGAGTGCTGGAAAAGAAAAGGGAAAAAAAACAAATACAAATACAAGCTAACTGTATAAGAGAAAATGTAATGCCATTTTTTACGTTGATGCTCATCTGGCTCTGATGTTTCCAAACAACCGTCATGTTCATGTTTGTTAATAACCTTTTATTATCTCAGATATGGCAACAACCAGTGATAGCTTCCTTTGTGACCTGCTTCCTCTCGGTGTGTGTGTGTTTGTGGCAGCCGTGACTGTCCCACCTGGTCTGTCTGTGATTCTGTAGCCCAGTTCATTTGTCGATCAGGCCTCCGTCTTTCAATTTGAAGTAGAAGAACTTCTCCAGGGTGTTGGCACTCTTGCAGTACTCGCTGTCTGGTGGGTTGTACTCACGACAGTTGGTGATGATTCGCTGCAGGTCAGCGATGAAAAGCTTCTTGGTCACATAGTATCTGTTCTTCAGCCTCTCCGTCATGGTCTTCAGGTCTGTGGCAACAACATACGGAAGTAAATCATGACCTTGCATGATTTAAGCGGTGACTATAACCAGGGCGAGGATGAAATGCTGTGTAATCAAAGAGACGCTTGCTCACCGATGGGAAATCGGATGATTTCGTAGTAATCTGGAGCTTCAGATTTCTTCACTGGTTCCATGAAGGGCCAGGCGTCAGGATGAGTCTGCACATGAGATAAAGTTCTCCTCAGCCTCCATCTTGTTACTCCTGCAGTGTGTGTGTGTGTGTCTGTTCCCATCTGTTGTCAACAAGTGACTCTTACCTTTATCTGGGCCAGGAGGTTCTTTAGCATATTGTACAACACATCAGGGTCCTTCACCTCTTTCCTACAAAACATTTCAAATCACAATAATTACCAATTATCCTTTACCACATGATGCATGGATAGAGTTATGTATAATTAATGGCTATTGCTGTCATTGCTGCCGTTATGTTTAGCACAACATCTATAAATACCTCAATTCATATTTTAAATAAAACTGCTATATAAATGCTGCTGGACCTTTGGACTTGGATGTTATAACTTTTTAGAAAACAATTTTTCTTAATGTGCTTACTTTGGTGGTTTGTTATTCGATTAGATTTTCTGCAGCATCCTTTTAAAGCCAGTCATCAAACTTTAAATGTGCTACAGCATGGACATGAATACTGACGGATCACCTTTGTTGATCAGGGGTTGTACATGATCAGAGATCAAAAATAATAACTTTAAATCTGAGTGTGGCAGCAGAATGAATGACTATTAACATCAGGACACAGTTGTAAATGTAAATTTAATTCTGAAGCACTGCGAAAGAACACACAGGAAAAATCAGTCTGGTTCCAGTGTATGGTGCTGATAATTACGTCATGTACACAAGCATCTAAACACAGCACGGATTAAAAAAAAGAAACATAGACAGTGCTTACCCTTTGTCCTTGTTACTTGGTTTCCAGCCAGTCTCTCCTGGGGATAAAAAAAAGACTTAATTATATGATGATTCCAATTTGAAAAATATTATTTCTTCATTGAACAAAAAAAGCAAATGCTTACGTATGCCTGGAATGCTCTCTACTGGGATCTGTCGTACTCCCTCTTTGAAGCAGGTGAGACCTGGGTAAACCTTTCTGATCTGGCTCTGCTTCCTCTCAATCAACTTCTTGATGATCTGATATAAAACAGTTCATGTCATTAAAAAAATCACAGATCACCAAAGAACAAAAAAAAGGGGGGGGGGGCGTTATATTAAAGTGATCCAGCCTCACTGACCTCTTTCTGTCTTTTAATAATGTGAGAGAGTTCAGTGTAGGGGATCCTCGGGTTTAGTTCACACTCCATGAGCGTCGCTCCTTCGTAGTCTTTGATGTATCCCAGGTATCGACTCTTCGGCACTTTGATGTCTTTGGAAAAGCCCTGCAAGCAAACCCCAAATTACTGCCTGGATGAGATAACAGGAGAGGACATGACAGGGGTAATGGACAGGGTCAGGACAGCTCTACCTGCTTTTTGAAGTAGCCAATGGCGTACTCGTCAGCGTAAGTGAGGAAAAAGAGGATGCTGTGTTTGATGTGGTACTCCTTCAGGTGGTTCATCAGGTGGGTACCATAGCCCTTGTATTTAACAGACCAGACAGGAGATGACATAAAGAACTGCATTTTCACAATAGGCATCTTCATATTAATGTGATTTCTGAAGACAACAATGATTTTTATGCAAAAAGTGGCTGCAGTGTTTATCTTGAAAGTACTAACCTAAGACCATTTTGGGGGGTTAAGTTTGAAGATCAGAGAGAAGTAGTACTGATGCTTTGCAGATGTATCCCTTTCTCTATTGCTGTTTTGTTTTCATTGTATTCTTAGTTTTTAAATGCCCTGATCAGGGTTGTACAAAATGATCGTGTTGTATTCTATACAATGACAAATAAAGCTTTCTATTCTGTCTTCTAGACTTCTAAATATGTGACAAATAAATTAAGAGAACTTTAATAAAAAGGTTCAAGTGTCAGTGACTTGATACTGGGACTGAGTGACGGAACATAGTTGTTGCTACAAAAGTAGAGAGTACTTCAAAGTCAGGAACTGAAGCATAAAAGCTGCATATAGCGATAACACATAGTTATCATGTTAAAAAATAACCAGCTGGACAACCTAACCACAGAATACCTACAACCACAGCAGTAACAATATAATCAAGGTAAAAACAGTTATTATCAATCGGAAATTACTGTATTTTAGCAGCTACAAATGGACAAGTGTTAAGTACAGCTATTTAAATGTTCTTGGACAGATGCGAGAGTATTTCGCTGCACGTGTAACTATGTATGATTGTGTATGTGAACATTTTTTATTTGAAATGTGATCATTATGTACCTTAACTTGCTCATTGGATGTGACGGCACAGAAGACTATCTCTGTGAAGCCCTGAGTGGGAAACATCCTAAAACAGATGCCTCCAATGACGCGGCCATCTTTGATAAGGGCTAGGGTCTTGTGCTTCCTGTGAAGGTGAGAGATGTCAGGACAAAGTACAGGCATCTGACCGTGTCTGACAAACTGGGTGTGAGAGTATCTACATACGGGTCAAACACCAGTCGAGTGATGTACTCTTTGGGCATTCGAGGTAACTGGTGAGAGAAGACGTTCTGCAGGCCGACCAGCCACATCAGGATCTTCTTGTTGGACTTCTGGGAAAGTGAGTTTCCGATGACGTGGAACTCTATAATGCCCCGCCTCTCCTCCAGCCTGGCAGTCTCGTCACGAGCAGCATTTGGTGTGAGCAGATTCGTCTAGCGATAAAGACATAACATAAACACAACTCAGGATTACTGGGTCAAAATTCCTAACAGATTTTTCTTTACTGTGTTTACAATCCACCTGAGATACCATGACTTACCTCTGGTCCGAGCATAGCAGCAGGGTCAGTGATTGTCATCATAACTTCATTGACCAGCTCCATAGGAATATCTCCCATCACACGTATCCGCTTTGCATCTTCCAGAGTCAACGCCTCTGGAAGTTTACGCTTCTCTCCTGAACAGACAACAGCAGCACTCGGGTCAAAGTACTGAAAAAAGTACATTTACGCTCAGGAGATAAGGAGGTACACCTTTATGCTGACTCCTCATGCATTTATTCAATCAAACAATCATGTGACAGCAGTGTGATGCATATGACCATTAGTGTGTGCTCACATCAAACATCAGAATAAGGGAATAGATTACATTAGCATTGACTTTGACTGGTATTTTCTATACATTTCTATACACCAACTCCAAAATGGTCAGACTGGACAGAGTTTCTTAGCAAAATATGAGCGCTTCAGTCAAAAACCGTCAATGATTGTAAAACTGGACATCTACAGCATGAAATGATGCAGTAACAGAGCAAACACTACATGTTAAATTGGACTATTAAATAAAGTGTGTCCACATCCAGTCCACAAGGAGGTGCAACACCCCTTTTCAGCTTGTTAGTCTTGGCAGTTACTGGTAGGGCTGTCACATGATATAATGACCTGTAATTCCTTCAAATAAATATGCACACCTCCCCACCAGCACTGCTGTCATTGCTCCCCTAATACTCCACAAACGTGAGATTTGTCATGACTTGATTAACTATATTAATAATTATTACCTTATTAAAGGTGTTTCTAGCATTAGAATATTCATAAAATAAAGCACTCAGTAGAGTATGAAGGAATAAACAGGACCGGACAACCTGAAATCACTGACAACAGGAGGAAATAAAACATAATAATGTTACATTGGTTGGTTTCATGTCATAACAGAGAATGTCCCAAAATAACCTAATATTTTTTCTGTGCCACAAATTTGATTGAGATTAATTAAGTGAGGCTCTCTTTCATTGACAATATTATCCCTGAATGAGTACACGCCCTCAGACTGTAGAGTTACGGGTGCTTGGTGAACTTTGTGTCTCTTCACCAAAGCAGCGGCTTGCTAGTTGTGCTCTGGTACAACTGAAAGTATTCTACCAACCACATTATAGTTTACATGAATTTTAAATGTCCCGTTTAAGTCACACTGACACAAGAATTCTTCTTTTTTTTTAAAGTAATCAATCATCAATGTTGTTTAAGTTTGTCAACATGGATCAGATTCTCAAATGAAAGATTCCAAAATGTAGTGGAATCAATGCTATTTAAGTAGGTAGATGTGTGTTGGGTACAGTCAGTTAACTGCATGAGACATTTGTGAGTCCCACTGCAAATACTGTCCTGTAATACAGAAGTTAATGAAAATCAGGGCAGCGTAGTGTTGACTGACCTGTGATGGGCTCTGAACCTCCACTGTCCATGCTGCCCAGAGAGGAAATGCTGCTCAGGCCTTTAGCTAAAGCCGGGGAGCCAGACACTGCTGCTGGACTGATTACTGCAATGGAGAAGTACAGAGTAAATGTAACAGCAGTCATATATTTGTATATATTGTGTGTGCTATTATAGATATTGATATCTTTCAGCAACCAACAATTATTTCCATGACATCAATACAAAACAACAATCAATATGTTGTTTGGTCCAAAGAAACTGTTGATTGGTGTTTACCAATTATGTCTTGTTCTGTCCACTCACCAAAATCATTAATTTTTAATATCTTTGTTATATGGACAAAAGAAACATTTAACACATACACATTTAAAAAGAAGCTGCACACACAAAGACACTCAAACTGATCCAATACAACGTTATTTGTAAAGCACTTTAAAACGACCACAGTGATGTACCGAATAATAAATAAAAGACAGAACAAATAAAAACACATAAAAGCTCACAGTAGGCAATAAAATAGACATACAAAAACAAATGTAAAATAATATCAACTTAAATAGTGTCAAAGGCCAATGAGAAGAGATGAGTTTTAAGAACAGATTTAAAAGAAAAAAACAGAAAGGGAAGAGCCTTGTCTAACGTGCAGAGATGTACAGATCATTCCACTGTTTAGGAGCCACAACAGCAAAAGCACGGTCCCCTCTGAGCTTGTTGGGAGTAGCTGATCAGCTGACCTGACTGAGCTAATCATGTATCATTTTACTTGACCCCACCAAAAAGCTTAAAACAGGCTCTCCTCACCTGTCTGATGTCCCAGCTGTGTGCCCTCAGAAGCGGGCATGGTGAAGTCGGCCTCCCAGATGGGTGAATTCTCACCATAAATCTCCTCCTCAAGCATGGATAGAAACCTGGTGACACACGTGTACTAATGTAATAAAGACACCCACACCAAAGGAATCCACCAAAGGAATCTAAGCATTCACATACTTGTGTACAAATAAATTTTGAAGTTACTCAAAATGCATGTTCGATACTTGGCCAATAAAGCAGTTTCTGATATCATTATCCCAGGTATGAAGGGATGGCGAAATCTAATGACACAATTTAAGGACCTGCTCTTACTTGGGAAAGTGTGTGAGGATGAGTGTGCGTTTCTCTGGCAGCAGCTTATCCTTCTCCACTCTGAACTTCTCCAGGAGCTGGCGTCGAGTCACGGTGAAGATGGACTTGAGCAAGCTGCGGCCAAACACCTGAGTGGTTTCATAGCGTGGCAGGCTGTCGTTACTTTGGGGAACATGGCAGTAGCACAGCCACCTGGGAGTTGTGAGCAAAAACATCCTTGAGTACAAATTCATAATAATGTCCAACATAGAACAACATAGAATTTTGGCAAATAAAAGTATCAACAGTGCATAAAGTGGTCATTAACAGCAGACCCACCTAGTGTAGTCAACTTTGTATGCTGTCCCATCGTCTTTCTGTGTGCGCTGGCGATACTGTGTAGGGGTCTCCAGCTTCCAGTAATTTAGGCACAAGAGGAACATCTTTGAAAGTTCAAACATGGTTTGCCTTTCCTTCGGCGCCAGATGGCTAAACTTGTACTGAACAAAATTCAACACCCCCTGTTAAATATAAGGGAACAAAGTCAGATAAAAGTCAAATGCGAATTTCTTCGTAAAGTATGAAGACAACACCACCCATTTTCACATAAAATATGACAATGTTGACATCTTACAGACAAATTAAAAATGCTTTGAATTCGATGTTAACCTGTTCAATGTTTGGCTTTTCAAAGGGTGGACTTCCAAGGGATCCCTCTACGACTGGCTGGCTCATTTGCAAGATGCACTTCCTCAGCAGCTATGGGAAAAAGTGTGAAATGAACAACAATTTTAATTGCCAAACAATGACACTAAGGAAATAATTTTGGAGTTGATTTTCCCCCCGTTTCTCTTCTCAGAGACACTACTATCTTACCTTGAAAAGGTAAAAGTAGACCTGTTTGGTGTCTGTGTCTTCCTCTTTATGCACAGACATAAAGAGGTTTTCCACATCCACCACCATCCCCAGTAACCTGTTAATCTCATCCTCTGATACATTCTCCAAGTGGGACACATGGTCAGCTGTAATCAGAGTAAATAAAACACACATATGGCTCATTAAGTCCTGACAGGCATTTCCCAAAAGCAGAATTAAGAAATCTGACATAACAGAGAAAGCCAGGCTTGACTTCGTCAGATCAGTCCGTCCCTGGCTTGATATGTTCCACAGATAATTCGAAGTTGAGGCTAGGTCAAGTCAGGTTTAAATTATTCAGATACAAAAGCTCTTTCTGTATCAGAACAGGTAGATCTCAATCAGGCACTGTGTGCGTTTTCATGAAAAGGCGTGTGCCACATCAACTGACAGACAAAATGGTTGCTCCAGCATGTTCATTCAGTTAGAGAAAGAAATGCGTATTAAAATAGAGAGCTGAGAACAACATAAAAATTACTTGAAATGCAACACCATTGATGCAAATAAAGCCAGAGAGGGAAGTTACTATAAATTACTATAGCTGATATATAATGTATATTAAGATTGTGTGACCACCCAGCGCACTCTCACTTCCTTCAATCTATTTCTGAACTAACAGCAGCACATTTTAGAGCTCTGAAACTTCAAGGTGATGCACATTCCATTGGCTAAATATCCATTGTTCTTAGAGAATATCACCAAAAAAAAAAAATTTCTAGACACTAGCACTTAAGTCCACTGGCTCTCGCAAAAGAATGGAGAAACCATGAAAGAAAAGGCACTTTCTATAGCGGAGTTCAAACCCAAACTCTTGTGTGCAGCCTGAGTTGCCATGGTGATCTAGCCAGGTTAAAAAAGAGAATAACCTTTGTGACACAGAAAACTCTGACTTTTCCCTTCATAATACAGCCAAAATGATTACTTAAGCCTGGTTGTAAGCCTGGTCTGGAGGAGGCCAATTGTAAGGTATCAATCACCATGGCAACTGCTGTGCCACTGCTTTCATGACACCGAATCTAGGCTTATTTAAACCAGCATAAATGGAATGTAACCACTTGTTACTTGTGCTGGGGTTTAATTGGAAGAATGGTGTTTGTACCCAGGGCATGTCCACAGCTGCGGCACGGCTCACTCAGGCTGGCAGCTTGCTGCTGCAGGTCCATACGCGTAGCTGACGGTGGATTCGGGTTTTTCCATCCATTGCACTTGCATGTGTCGATAGCCTTCAAATGAGCCAAAAATACACCACAGTTATAATTATTATAAAGATACACACCAGATAAAGCAGTTTAAACAGAAACTCGACGAATGGTTTGGTTCGTCAATAATTGATTTAACAATTAAGACAGTCACTAAAAAAGCACGTAGATATATGACGAATAACACACGTGTTCAGAGACTGTGGCTAGTTAGCTACATAATGTAATGTGTGTGTGTGTTACCTCGTTAAACTAATTGTTTACGTTTTGTTGCGACTGTGCTAACACTTGCTACCCCGCAGATGCTAACAACACCCTGCGAGTGCTTTGTTGTGGTCAACTTTGGCTAGCGATGCTAAGCTAAGCTACCTTGCATGCAGAGAATACGCCAAGTTTCTCAAGCTTTTTCGCCCGTGGGAAAGCTCGGACTTGGGCTTTCTTCTGGCTTGCACGTTGTTGCTGGCTAAGTCCGGGTCTGGCCGGGTCGCTGTTTCCTGTGCCGGAACCTGTACTGGACCCCCCGGACCCAGTGGACTGGGTTTGGTGAAGCCGGGGTTGCAAGGCCTGCGATGCCGGATCCGACATATCCACGCTGCTGGACTCGTCTTCCGCTCCGGTGTAGCAGCTCGTATGATGCCTTCACTGGTTGTAGGAAGATTTGATATAAAAACCACGCCAATGGAAATCATGTCTTTTTGTAATATTTTCACATCTATATATTTGTGTTTTGAAATGGGTAGAAAAACAAACAAACAAAAAACACAGCTGTGAATTCGCAAAGTGGCTTACATTTGATTAACAGAAACATTTCCCACATCGTTTAAGTCCCTATAAAAATGTGTAAATTTTTCAAACTCACTTTTCAAACTCTCGTTTACAAAAATAATTAATATTCAAAGTGATATCAATAAATAATATCAAGTGCTAAAACAAAAATAAAATATTAAAAATCCAACTATGTTTTGTTCAATGTTACTCCAAGTGTCAAATGTGAAGTTTCAGTATTAATTACAAATGGAAAAAAAAATCCCACCACATTGTTAAACGATTAACATAACCCTGCCTGTGTGAAGAACACCAAAATAGACCAATAATATTACTTACCTCCAGAAATTAAATTGGCCTGCTGCTAATTTATATACATCAATGTACGGCGGGCACGGAACGGAGCTCTTGTTTTTTCCCCACTAAAATAGGCTATTACTGTAAGAGTTTGTGTGATATTTTGTTTGCAATGATACACAAATAAGTCAAATTATATAGGCTTAACTGCTTAGTACCCTCCAGTGGCCATAGTGCCTAGCTACACCTCTGCACGTTGAGAAAACGTTGGTCAGCGTCTGTACACATGAATATTTAGTTTTGAAAAAATGACTGCCCTTTAATGTCTGGCCCTGGCGCTTTGAATCAAACGCCAAACACGCAGTAGTAATTACTCACTTGGAGCACTAGGGGGCGGGAGGAAACCTGCCACAGTGTGTCAACTGGGTTAAAAACAACAAATACAGTAAATCTGCAACACAACTGGTTCGTTTTCAAATTAAAATCAAACTCTGAAACAGTCAGCAAAACAAATAACAGAAATAAGAGTATTAAATAAAGTTATGTTGGATATTTTAAAAAATAATCTATATTGGTAATAACCATTTCAATTATTGTTTACAATCATTTCAATATAAATTAACAGAAGAGGGAGACTTAATTGTATAGCATTCAAAGACATGATTTAGCACAAAAGAGCCAGTGTTGCACAACCTACCCTGCTCCATCGGGATGTACTGTGTGGGTAGATCATCACTGGTAAACCCCTAAATTCAAGAAGAAAATGTCAGAACGTTTGTGTGGATTTTGATAGTTCGTGTTTGGATTGGTCGTCATGCAACCATAAATTGGTGTAAACATTTTAACTGGTGTATACAATTTGTAATAACTAGATTTCAGAGAAGTTTTTTGGTAAAATAACCATTTTGTATGTACATGTGACCTCAACTACTGATTAAATTTACATTTAGGGATTTTTAGAAAGGACACCACACAAACCTGAATCATGGATGACAAAGAAAAATGAAGCATAATATTTTGACCCACAGCCACTTCATATTCCATAGTCATAAAAGCTAATTCATTAAAGATTAATTAAAAAGAAATCCAAAAAAGATACCTACTCTGTTTATATGTTAAATTACACTTTTTTCCCCATCTCTCTCATTTACATGTAACAGCAGTAACAGCTGTGCAGGTGTCATTCTAGTTGTTGATACCATAAAAAGATAACACTGTTGAAAGGAAAATCCCTTTGTAATATGTAGAGTAAAAACAAAGTGAGCATGGCGGGGGGGCGGGGGGGCAAAGGATGATAACTGACTGCAATTCAAAGTATGATGAGACAGAAACCAGTGCATTTAATACCATAGATCTTCAGAAAAGAAATTAAAACATAAAAAAAAAAAATCCACAGAAAAATTAAGGTTGACAAAACATCATGTACAGAGTGGGAAGATATTGGTTTTGACAATAACTACTGATTGATTGCGAACTTGAGAAGTCTCATACAAATATAGCAATATTTGTGATTTTGGTCAAGAAAACAAATCCAGCTTTATGTATTTGCCAGTGTACACTGATGGTCGAAAAAGAAACATTACATTAATGCTAAACTTACTTATGGGTGATGTTAATAAACTACCATTTACCGTATATGGTTTGATAACAGATGGATGATAGTAGAACCTTAAAGTCAAGGCGTCAAAATGAACAGTCAAAAGAGGTCGAAGTCGTAGTAATAGTGATAACAATAACAGGTAATAATTCATTCTACACAGCTCTATCAAGGAGGAAATATCGGTCCATTCCCGTTCTCCTGTCACAAACCTTCCCTCTTCATCTTTTCAAGGAAGCTGACTGGGAACAAGAAAGAAAAGTGAAGGACTGCTGTATGCACCTGGATTTGAGTTTTACTTGGTGCCATTAACACCATGATGGAAATACTGGAGAAATGTGTGGTGCATGAAGAAGCAGAAGGTAGAAGAGAAGGGACAGGGCAGGGGAGCCCGTTTATATTCCTTCCTGTTGCGTAATTTTTTTTTTCCTCTACACAAATACAGAAACAAAGAAGTTGAGTAAGATGGCCCTATTAAGTGCCATTGGTAATGACTGATTTTTTTTTTCTCCTTCTTCCAAGACTGGGACTTTTTTCTTTTTCCCCCTAAGGTGACGTCGAGTGTCCATCATCAATAGAGAGGTCATGGATTGGCAAGTCCTGGGGATTAAAACATGATTTTGTCGATAAGCCTGTGGGTCGGTTTCTTGGTCTGCTGGTTGGAAACCATCATGGGGGTGTGGCAGTTTACTGGCCAGTGAACACAATTGCCAAACAGCTGATTAGTGCTAATAGGGTAGTTGGGTCAGACCTTGGTTTGGTTTGACCAATGGGACATTGTTTGACAGCTGAATAATATCTGGTCTGGTTGATCGGAGCTGTAGATTGGTTGGATCAGCTGACGGATTATGTGGTTTAGTTCCCGCCACCACAGCACTGGCCACTTCTGCCCTGTGGTGCCGCTTCTTGCAAGTCCACGCCGCCTCTGGCTCTTGCACCAGTGCCAGCTCCTCCCTGAGGTTCATTCTTAGGAAGCTTCTTGGCTGTTGTGGGGCAGGAGTGTCATACATTAATGTCTGCGCTATGGTACAGTGATAGCAAGTGTGCAACTGTCTGTTTATAAATTCTTTCAGACAATTTAGATTTTCTGGAAGCTCAGGTGATGTCAAATGTCTAGTGTTAAATGTGTATTATACTTAAACACAAAAGACTGTAAAATACCATGAAATGCTGTGTTTCCTTGTCATATCTTAGAGCCAAGTGAATGTCTTTGGGGTCTAGGTGTTTTAGGTGCTGGGGTTCACTTACCTATAGCCATAAAAATCTCATTGACATTCATAGCAGTCTTGGCTGAAGTCTCCATAAAGAGCAAACTGTTGTCATCTGCATATGCTTGCGCTTCCTAAAGATATTGACAACACAGATTTTCAGGTTGTAATCATTGATCATCAATCAGAGATTTAATAACTCATGACTAAGTTCCTCTTTACCTGGAAATCTACAGCCCTCTTGTTGGCCAGATCTGCTTTGTTCCCTGCCAGTGCAATAACAATATTGGGACTGGCTTGTCGCTGAAGCTCCTTCACCCAGTTCTTTGCACGTGTGAAGGTATCCTTTAAAAATAATGTACAGATTATTAACTTTAAATCACTAATGACACATTGTAAATGTCACAGTTGGCTGTGGGAGTTAAAGGAGCAAAGGTTTGTAGCTGTCTGCTGAATGAAGTAATCATCAACCCAGGCTGGAAGACAAGGGTCAACAACAAAATCACAGAAGACATTTAAGTGTCCCGGCTGATGTCTCAGCATGGTCCAGGGAACTTACTGTGTTGGTGATATCGTAAACCACGATGGCGGCTTGGGCTCCCCTGTAGTACATGGGCGCCAAGCTGTGATACCGCTCCTGTCCTGCAGTGTCCCAGATCTCAAACTTGACTGTTGTATCATCCAAACATACTGTCTGAGTGAGGAAGGCAGCTGGAAATACAAAAACCAATACATCAATATGCTGCAAAGAAAAAGCTATGATATGAACCTCAAGTCAGACATTGAAATTAAATTTGGTGAGGTTTGGAGCCATATTTGGTAAAAATAAAACATGTAATACAGTGGGCACAGGCAAAAAACAAAACTATTTACTCTACTCTAATCTGTACTCGGCTGCTTATGAATGGCAAGACAGAGGCACGACTGCTTACAACTCATTTGACTGTCACATGACGGAGGAGCACTCACAAGCGTGGCACATACTTTAAAGCTTTGTAATCTTTGACCAGGCATGCAGCTGACCAACAGTTTAGTGGGAACAAGAAAATGCTGACTCAGCTGGAGTGTTTGGTTAGCGTAAGCATTTAACATCCTGTCCCTACATCCTAAAGCCAAGTTAATCAGAGGCAACCTGATGGAGGAAGCTTTGGAAAAGTTAAAGTGGTTTCAACATATAAAGAAAGAACATTAAAAAGAAGAAAATGTGTAAATGTCTCCTATGAATTGCAATGTGTGGTTCACAGAGAAAAGAGTAGGAATATTTTTAATAATTTTCTGATATCCTGACAACAGTAGGTCTATGCAAATGGTCATGAGTGACTTGAAGAGTATACAGTCTCACTCGGTGTAAATCCCTTGATAGTGTGTGTTTGCCGAGTTCATCTAAAAGGATAATAAATGCAGGGGGAGCACAGATAAAAGCAGTTACATCCACATTAAACGTTTAGAAGAATTGTATGGAAATTCAACATAAATAGGGCTGCTGAACAGCACCGCAGAGGAAACAAATACAACCACGACCAGAGAGTCGTCTTTCAGAGCACATATCTCTGCCAACATTTACAGTGCCACCTCTCACAGTGTTCAAGGTTTTTGAGACCCATCCTCCACAAAATTTCATGGAAATCAGTGAAGCGGTTTTTGAGGAAGCTTGCGAACTGACAGACTAAAAACACAACCTCCATAGAGGAGGTAAATATGGTGCACCAGCTACTGGGGCATTTAGGTAATATAATTTAAAGTTAACTTCAGTTCCTGACATCGATCAATAATTTCAGTCATTGCTAATCACTTGGTATGTGTATTTTGTTCCACACCCCAGTTAAACTTGGCATGCTGACAAAAGAAGAAAGTGGACACTGTTGTTTTTCCAGCTTGTCTGTGGATTTGCACTTTGCCTGTTTTTAAGTTGGCTTCCACTACTTTACCCAAGTAACAGATACATCACACTCTTCTTTGAATCCTGAATTTAAAACTTGAATGAGCTTCACTCATCGACAGGGGATACAGGAAATCACCATTGTTGTCTCAATTCCTTCCTGTTTTACAGTAACCTCACTCCTCCACAGACCAAGAACTGGTCTTTACTGACGACAAGCTAAAGTCATTTTCTGTTCATCTTTATCCAATTACTGCTGAAACCTATTCTGAAAATGCAAGTGGTTTCCACAAAAAAATCAATACCCATGTCTGCCATGTGAGGAGCTTGGTGGCTCATATGAGTCAGGTGATGAACTGGTTCTGCCACTCTTCTCCTGAGCAACAGAAAAGATTAATCCCTGCTAATAACAAGCAGCTCCTCTGTGCTCTTCTTCTTGTCTGGCACTCATGTTCTGTTCACTGACATATTTAAAAAAAAAACATTTAGGAGGGTTTACTAGAAGAAACTGATTATACAACAAATAAGTAAGTGTGTATGACCTTATGATTGCTATAATTTGGTTTCTGTAGCTGTTAAAATAACATGTATGTTATTTAGGTTAGGGCCTTGTTTTATGGAAGCCACCATCTTGAGCCTCAACATTTCTACAGCAGTCAAGATGGAATTCACAATGTCTCTGCTCACATAAATCTGGTGCATAAAAAGGTGCAAAGAAGAAAGAGGAAGCAACAGAGAGATTTAGGAGAGTGGAAGAGTGAAGCATTGTAAAAAGTGTTTCAAGTCCAATCTGGTATGTGAAGGCTACCATAGTTCCATAAAGGTGTCCTACATTTGTTGCACTCTTCTGTCTCACCATTACATGACATTAATTCTAAAAGTAATGTGTGGAATGCCGTTTCCAGAAATGCACTGAAGTCCAAAGCTTCTTTGGAGATTGTCCATGTGGGCTGTATGTGTGTAAGCAAATGTTAGTAGAGGTTGCTACGAACATTCCCTGGAGATTCTACTGCCAGCTACCGTGTAATCCCTGCATAACATTTAAGAGATCATGAAAGAACATAACAAGGCCCTGGATAATCCTCACTGAGTCAGTGGGCCAGCACCCAGCCTCCTGTGTGCTCAAGTCATTCACCAAACTTGTCCGGATCCTCTGAATATTCTCCTGCTGTTGCGAGTGTCTTACTTGGACATTGACTTGCCACACTCGGCATTTGTGAACAGCAAACTTGGAAAACATTCTGACCTAAGTCATCGGACATTATCAAGAGTTTGTTTCTGGAAAGGCTAGGAATAGCTGGCTACACTGCTCAGCACTGCATCCCGCCCTCTCTCTTCAGCCCAAGTCATCATCTGTTGCAGAATTGAGAATCTTGGCTGCACTTTGACATTTCTTCATGACTCACTTTCTAACTTGTGGCTATCGTTTCTGCGTCATCATTATTTGCCTCTCTGGTTTATTGCAAAGACTTGAGGCATGTGCTACTATGAGAACATGGGCAGGGTGTGCACAGGTAGGCAGGCCTTGAATGAATGACTAATATTATTTCCTAGGAAAATGAAGCATTCACAAAGTATGACTAAGAAGGAACAATACTGGTAATGAACAAAGCAACCCCTCACCTCCGATGGTGCTCTCCTGATACTCATGGAACTGGCCTTTGACGAAGCGCAGCACCAAGCTGGACTTCCCCACCGCTGACTCCCCCAGCAGCACTAGCTTAAACTGACAGATCTTGTTGCTCGCTGCAGTGCCATTGGTCCGCGCTGTTCCACCTCTTCCTGTCATTGTGCACCGTTAAAAACTGGGAGACAGAAGAAGAAGAAGCTGGGAGAAGAGGGAGTGGGGAGTCTGGGCGACTTGAGGGCGTGGATTTGGTGCAGGGGGTGGGTGAGGCTGAGCTCCTCTGGGGTAGGGTGGGGGAGTTCAGATCAGACAGGTAGATGAGCCAGAGGAAGAAGAGACCTCACCGGTAGGTTCTGAAAAACACAAGATACAAAGTTTTTTAAGATCCACTCCAATCATATTCTGAATATTATAAATCCTCATTGTTATGGATTGCTGCTAAAAAAAATTACTGAAAAATCAGCATGAAACTTTTTGCCCAAATTATGAGACACTTTAGAGTCCTAACTGTTGACATAAAAACATGCATCACTTTGGCACTGAGCCTCGAGATAAAAACGTTTATTATGAAAGCATGTTTAGTATAAACAAGGGCTGGAAGAGACAAGGGCTGTTTTGCTTCCACAGATCAACATCATACTATTTTGTCTTACAAGTACATGCTGTCATACATGCGATATGCCAGAGAAATTTTCACTTCTGCTTTACTTTAAGCTTATCTGCTTAGGAGAATACACAAAAATGAACAGAAACAAATACATTCGATGTGGCATTGGATCATTGACATTGCAGACATACAGGGATTTTAATGAAAAACAAAAAAACAGACAATTTACTACATAACATATATATTACAACAAAGCCGTATTCAAACAGCTTCTCAACACATTTGTTCCTGTGACTCATCTCCTAACAGATGGTTTGAAGCCTGAACCATACAGTGCTAAGATCTTTGTGGCAGTTTTTATGTGGCAACTTCAAAATCAGATAACCAACTAACTCAATATTTAACACTAAAAGCAACCAACAAGTCGAACATTTTATTTTTTTTAAAGCTGCAACGTCTACTAACAACATTTTGTTTTGGCTTAATTTGACCTAAAAACGGGAAGAAATCTATTCTCTACTAAACAGTATTAGTGAATAGTAAAGCACTTAAAGCAACAGTACAACTAGGCCTTCCTTTAACTTTGGTCTGCTTGGAGAATGTGAAACCTTGCATTATCTTTGGGTGATACACATGAGGTCAACCAGCTTCTGCTTGGTCAAAGGACAGGAAACACAACTCAGCTCAAAGCAGGAAGTGGAGACTGCAGCATACATTTTACTGCTGAGCGCATTAAAACCTGGGATATGGCCTCACCATGTGTGCATGCTTTGATCACATAGGAGGTTTGTTTGTTTCATTGGACAGAATACCAAACATGCATCATACATTCATTGCACCATTTTCTGCTTTGCAGTTCTTCATCCATCATCATGTTATAGAACAGTTTAATTTTAGCATTCACAGTCACAGAGCATCAGAAGCTAAAGATGCTTCATCGGTTTTCCTCATACACTAAATATACACAGCTGAGAACACGTCTATAGCATTCAACCAAGTCTGTTTAAAAGGCTCATATATTTTACAGTGTGTAAACACATACCTGCATCCAACTACAAACGTGAAAAAAACTAAAAGGTCTTACAGGAGTCGTCAGCTAGCAACACATGGCCTGAAAAAGCAAAAGGGAAGTTGTTGGAGGAGGAATAAAGACAATCTGTTCTTAGTGGCAACTAGTCAGTCTGTACTTATTTGATTGCGAGAACAAGAGATGTTATCACCCCTTTTCACTTTTTTAGTGAAAGAAGCAAAAAAGATTGGCTAAGTATTTGGAAGATCAAAGCATCCTGAACAAAAGATGTGATGAAGGCTGTCATTTATGAAACTATAAGCAGGAACTATCTCACACTAATTACAAATGTGGCAGGTAGGCTTTTTTTATTTTACTGACCTTCAGTTTTTGATTTGCAAAGTTTGGATAACACTAGAAAACAACTTGGACCAAAACCAAAATCAGTACAGTACTTAGCTTGTGACTACCATTTTCAGTAATATTATATTATCTTTTCCATTGTGTTACCATATCTCAAGCACACAATCTGCTACCTACTGATTCATGACATTGAATCAGTTAATTGCCAAAACACTAACACCACTGCTCATACCCAGCATATAGTACCCGACCTGCACATGTTTTAACAGCCTGTGACAAATGCTTTCATGGCATTTCAATGTCTTCTGAAGACCTCCACAAGGAAATGGGTCAGAGGGTGAGGCAGGCAGACAGGAGGGACATGGGTGAGAGATATTGGGAGGAGAAAAGGCAGGAAAGGAGCATACTAAAGGGAGAGCCTGTGAAATATTCATCATGGCCTTGTGCATGCTCTGTTACCAGCATGATATCCAAGCACGTCTCAGGGATTGCAGTGCACTGAACACAAATTAAATGCAACTCCTTCTTTCAAAATTAGTATCCATCATGTTTTCTAGTTTTTGAAGCTGGTTCAGTTTCTATGAATAAGTGTCGATTGCTCTATGAAAGCATGGGCTATTTCCCACAGTTGAATAATGATTCTCTTCCTGTGTTATGCTGTATATTGCTATGATAATCACTGTTAACATACACATTAAGGACCATAATACACTCAGAGACTGTACTTCTTAGTAACATAAAATGTTCAGACACTTTAGTGATGAAATCTCTCAGGCCTCTGTCAACAGTTTGAGCGTTTTTTTCCGAGAAAATGTTGCACCTATTTTGCACAGCAGTATCCTGTATGAGCATTTGTGCAGCACAAAGAAGCATCAATATTAAATTGTAGCATAAACAAAATCCAAGTTAGGATTGCTTCTTCAAGGATTTTAAGAAAGATTTAGAAGTACGTAAGTAAAAAGGCAATTTTTAAAGAGTTACAAGATGATTTCCTTACAAGGTGTTTTGTTATTGTCCACCTACCAAAGATTTTTTTGCATGCACTGATGTGCCTGTTGGCTTCACAGCAGTCACTGATGGGCTGGTTGTGCTTAGGAGGGACAATTGACTGCAGGGTTTCATGCATTTTGATACCGTTCACCCAATTCTAACCTTAACCCCCAGAAGACAGAGCTCTACTTTTAAAAACCCCTATCACTTCACATGTTTAGCACAGTTTTGTAAATTATTTACTGTTGTGTTTGTTGTATGTTACTGACCTGTGCAAAATGAACTTCCCTTGTGGACAATTCACTACCTTATCTAAACTGTATAATCCAGACTAATGCTATGTTAGGATACATATAATTATATACATGTAAACCTCTCCATGTGTACCCCTTCATATATTGCTTCTTCAATTGAGACGGAATCTTTAAGCCTTTGAAGGCTTTGATTCTGACACAGGGTAGGATTGCAATGTCACTCCCATCTCCACATTTGGCTGCACAGGACAAACATGACAGATATAGCGGGCAAGTGGAGGTGTGTGGACTTCTGATTCCTTTACTTAGTGCTGGAAACTGATGCTATTATGATAATAAATTAAAGCTACAACAATTTATTTATCCAAGTCTCCTCATAACCAATCATCTGACCAGAATCATTTGCTCCATAGTTGTCCAACCTAAACCAGTGTCTCCTACCTCAAAGTTTATACAAAATAAACCTACACACTACAGTTTACTAGTTGAGTACCAGTGAGTTAAAAAAATATCAAAACACAGTCACACATTCCCCTTAGGTAGTAGTCCAACAACCTTAAACAGTTGACTGTAGCAGTTACAAAATAACAAGCTGAGACTTGTCCTGTTCAATTCATTCGAAGGGTGACTAGAAGAACTGGTGGTGTCTGAAATGAGGGATTGTAATAGTGTCTTCTTTTGTTTATTACGCCAAATGAAAAGATCCATACCAAGAAGTAGCAAATTACAATTGTGCAACGAAACCACGACTTCAAGACCTACACATTACTGACACTTTGATGCAAAATGTTTTGTCCCCAGACAACGACAAAGATACAAAAGCAGAACAATCGCTCAAATGAAATAGGAAATGCTCATGATTCAAGGTAGTTCAAGTTTCTAATAAAGAATGGCTTTGGACAAACTGTCACAGTCTAGGTGGAAATTGGTGATATCTCAGGAAAAGCAAACAGGACACCAATGAGACAAAATAAGTCCTACACAAAGACTGTATGAAAGCAACTGAACTAGTTTGAAGCCCTTGAAGTTAATTCACCTGACAAAATGCTGAGAGGTTCCTCACGTCTTCTATAATAATGCATTCTGGCAGAGTGTACACTGAGAGGTGTAATGCTGCCGTGCACAGTTCTTAATCACAGTTTGAAGTTCTTCATCCCAGATCAAAGTTCTTTAACAGAGTAGTTAAAAATAACTAAGAGATGAATTGTAGCCTCCCCACAGCCTGCAGCCCCAAACCACTGCCCAAAGCTCTCCATCACAGTTCTCATCCTCTCATCTCCTGAGTCTTGTCCTATTCTTCTTTTGAGGTGCTATGAGATACACTGACTAACAGGATATGCACCACTGTTGGTTAGTATAGCAAGGCCAATCGAAAATCACTGGCACTTCTTTTTCTTCTAACTTCTGCATGAAAAGCCAAAATCTAAAATCTGCATTTCAACACTGTGAACCTACATTCAAAAGTATTTTATTAATTAATCTTATAGATATTAACCTTACAGTCAAATGTTGTGGGGCTTTTGCCAAAACATTGCATTCAAGGCAAAATGAGGAATGATTCTATTCATGGGGAAATCACTGCAAAAACGGATTTCCTTAATAGTTGCAAAGAAAATAAACTGCTTCCTGCAGTTCAGAACTCAGCAAAGCACATACAATTATTGGTTCTTTTTATGTTTTATAAGCAATTAAATAATCTAAAGAGAAGTTACACTCCTTTCTGTAGAGATAAGAAAATAGTAAGTGGTAGATCAGAAAACAAAAACTTACTTGGTCATGTAATCAAATCAGCAGTAGTGACATTCACATTCAGATAGTGCTGAAACAGCCGGAGACAGAAATGTGAAGGGAAATTAAAAACAAACAGTACATACTGTATACTGTGATGAGAATAAATCATTCTATCAGGGAGGGTTTGTCAAGAAGTATCACCACTTTCATAGGACAAGGTCCATGCATTATAAACACAAGAGCTCAGCATGTAACTGTAAATCCCCTCTCCGTCTCAAAGGTCTGAGCTCTGGTGTCCTTATTACACCATAAATAGTGTCTATGAAGATGACACATGCATGCAAGACTACATTTGATATTTAATGCAAGACGCGCAGATACATAGCAGCCCTAAAATGTAAACGCTGTCAGGTCAGCAGTAATGACACCTTTACAGCGCTTAATGTGATGGCACTCCTGATAGTATAAATGCTGGCATTAATCTCCCGTCTAAGATTAATGACAAACTGTAAAATGGATGCATAGTGAAACTATGGCAAAGTATGGCAATTTTCTTTCTCAAAACAGACCGCTTCAGACGGTCTGCACTGGTAAAATAATTTGATTAAATTCCTAGGTGCATGGGTTGCTTTGGTAAAGACGTAGATGTACCAACATGTGTGGCATGACTTAAGTGTGTCTCCAAACTATTGACCCGTCAGATCCATCGCACAAAAAAACCTCAGACAGAGGAGATGGGTGTACATTACAACACTCTGGGCTCTAGTTGCTCAGTGGCAAGGCCACTTCCGTAACTGGTTTTGACATCATCAGTGTGTGTCACCACAAGTGATGCAAAAGACAATCTGATTTGATCATATTTCAAATAACCTCCACATCTATTTGTAATTTGAATCACATTTGAGGAAATACAAAATCAGATTGCATGTGTTGTCTTTATTATTACCCATTTTTGCTCTCCAGACTTTTAAAAACAAAATCTGTATAAGATTTGGATATGCACATACACACACTTGGTGGTCTGAACATGGACTAAGGGGCTTCCGTATGTGACCCTAAAGACGAATTATTACTCTTTTAATTTTCTTTTACAACTATTTGCCAAAAAATACATTTGATTATTAATAACAATTAAAATGTCATCAATGAATGACAGTAAGCATTGCGATACAACATTTAGTTATTTCTGGTTTAAAAGCGTATATCCAGAGTGATACGCTAACGTGTAACAGCTAACGGTGACTGCGTAAACGTTATGAAAGTAAATATGACTTAGTGCGATAGCTAACCACAGCCATTTATGAAAGGTGAAGTCTAGTTAGCCGGGGTAGCTTGCCGGTGGATAGCATGCCGTTAAAATAGCATCAGTACAAGCTAACAAAATTAACCTATATTAGCAAGCATCGCCAGTTACTAAACTTGTTGTTTCACTCGCATTATTACTCGTCTGCTAGGCTAAACTGAAAGAAACGAGAACGCCTGGAATAATGTGAATTGTGGTAGCATTAGCTCGAGTAGCAGCAACAGCCAACTGTCGATAACATCACTGACAACTTTCCTCCTCTCGAGCTCACATCCTCAGCTGTTTGACGTTTGACAAACTATGGGACATTGGGCTTGCAGTGGTGTCAGCTGCTGCCATAAACCGCTGCCATATATTACAAACATTTGGAACATTTGCCCTGAGGCTTTTTTCCACCGAACATATTTTCTGAGTCCTCGTAGAGTTAAAAGATCCCCGCAGCCGCCGCCGTTCTCGATCCAGTCTGATGGACATTTCGGTGAACCCCGGGACTTGACTGAACGGTTGGACAAAATTTGACAGAAGGAAGCCGAACACGGGTAGAGCTCGTCGATTAAAAAAACAACCAACATACGTTGATGGGTTTTTATTCTCAACCACGTTTGACAATTGTAACTTGTTTGACTTACTTACAATACTTTCTCTTCTTTTGCTGGTGTCATCAGCTGCTGCAGTAGCGGTGGCCGTCTTCTTCTTCTTGGACTCTGGCCTTCCCTTCCGGTTAGCAAATTTTCCGGGAACCTCCTACTTTTTGTCAGCAGTTGTCTGGCCAATGAGAACGCAGCAACAACATCATTTTCTGCTGCACCGGCAGGGGCGACGCCAGAAAAAACGGGGCCCATGAAATAATATACTGCTGGGCCCCAAACACCCTACCATGGACATGCACGCACACACAAACAAACACATGTCACTTTCCAAATGATACAATCCAGTTTGTTGACTGGTAGCTCTACTGTAATCAAGCTAGTGGTTTAACTAGCTATCTATTAATGCCCCAGTCAGGCCTGTTATTATAGGTCCATCCAGTGTGTAAGAATTAGCAGGTTTTAAAAAATAGATTTTTGATTTGCCTGATTTGAAAGTTTATTTGAACATATAGAAGAAACAGACAAACATAACAGACAATTAAAAGAATGAGAAGAAGAGTAAACAGAATGACAGAAATTAAAAAACAAATAGCCAAAAAGCCAATGTTCAAAAGGAGTGGGAAGAAGTTTTAAACTTATTACATCCCCTTCTCCATCCCTTATTAATTAACATCATTAATCAGCGTCCTAATTTTGAACCCATTAGCTCACCCGTTCCTTTCCTAATGGCGTGTGTCCATGATGGCACAGTTTGATTTGGTACAATACGGTACGGTTTGGAACGGTAACCCTGGGTCAGGCTTGTATTTTGACTGAGAACAGTATCTTTACTTGGTAGGCAGAGTGTGCACCTACCACAGATACCACTCTGTATCTAGGCTCTACCCATACCGTACCATTACCTCCCCTAAAGGAAATGTACCGAAAATGAAATGGTAATACATACCATACTGAAGCGCTCCACTCGGTGGAAACACAGCTTAAGTGCATTAGGGCCTACAGCAGACTTCATGCACTAGAAAGGAGCTTCTTCAGAATGTGTTTACGCTATTTTGTTGATACAGGCTGTTATAGAAACACACTCTCGCTCTTTTCAATAATTAAATAACCACCAATTTGAGCCACAACATGTGTGTTAAACACACATCAAGACAAGTCAAAAGCGATAATAAAAACCTGATGGTGATGGAATTAGTCTGTGGGGCAGCCCATGAACAAGAGGAAAGGAATTGGGCTTGTAACTGAAGGGTCTAAAAAGGATGGGTTAAATGCAGAGGGCAATTTCACTATCACTAATTGCGTGTGCAAAAATAAATAATTTGAAACGTTGTTTGGTTCCCCTGTGCATTTGTGCTTTATGGGGAGAGCTTTGGCAGACAGCAGCAGAAAGCACCGCACATGGCTTTTAGACATTAGATGTATTTTTATTAAGTTTAAAATTAAAAAACAAAAACTAACACAAAAAATCAAAATAGGGAAAACAGCGTTCTGAAATGAACACTGTGCTCAGTGTGATGAAGCTGTAGCTTCTGTAACCACCTGTCACCACTAAGTGGTGCTGCATACCCACAGGTTGCATGTCAAGCCCACATTCTCTACTGGTATAATAATTGTCATTGCAGTGGTGACTATGCACTAATGTCTATCAAAATGCATAAATGCAACTTAATGTTAAAAAGAAAGTGGTGAGTGACCTGTTAATAATTGTCCCCCTGTTCTGATCACCGTAGACCTTCAAGTAATTACAACCAAAACTCATTCACAAATAAAGCTGTTATCATATATGTAGAATCTATAAGTAGAATCATTAATAAAGTAAAAAACATTTTATTTACTTGTGGTGCTTCAACAGTTCATGCATTTAGACTTATTAATAAATTAAAATTTTACACCATTATCAGTTATCATCAGCAAATAATAATAACAAAACAAGACCCTGATGATCAGTGTGCGGCTGCAGGAGGTGGTTGAACTTCTGGGGTTGGAGTAATACTGCTCCTTCCCCGTGACTCTCCTGCATCGTCTGTCCTCTCTTGATACAGTGAAGCTCTGGAGCCTCTGTTTGCTGCCTGACCCAGCAGAGAACATGTGATGTCGTGAGTGTGGTGGAAAGAGCTGGATCCTAATGGGTCATTATGCCCAGGACTATTGACGGAGCTCTGTTGGCCCAGGATGTGTCCTGTGCATATTGATGTGTGACCTCCTGAGGGGCTAAGAGAGCTGAAGGCAGTGTGATACTGTGGCTTGCTGGTGGGAGTGATGGAGGTATGGATGGGTGTCTGAGACCTGGTCTGATTAAGTGTGGCATCAGTGTTGGTTTGGACACACAGAGAAGGATATGTGAAACCTGAATTTACTGGAGAACATATGGGAAGAGAGTTGCTCATTGTAGGAATAGAGGCATTGTAGATCCCCCGCGGGGCCTGACAAACCACAGGGAAGCTGCTGAAGGCAGAACTGAGGCCCAACAGGGATGAACCTCCTCGATCAAGAGAGTGGGTCATGTAAGGAGAGCTTGGGGCTGCTATGGAGCTTTGGAAAGGGGCACACTGGCTCTGTAGCCTGTGAGCTGTGGGCCCTTCTCTGTCAGAGCAGCACAAGTGTAAACACGATGAAGCAGGGCTTGAAGTGTGCAACATGGTGGGACTTCTGCCATGGGAGGGAGTCCCAGTGCAGCCTAACACATTTCTGGCAGGGTGGCTGATTGCTTCATGGTGGAGGTGCAGCCCAGTGGCTATATTTAAAGGGACGTGTGTCTGCCAGTCACTGGCAGCAGTCACGTTAGGTGTGGGAGCCATCTGTAATCCATAGGTATAGGAGGAAACCGGAGGGGCATAATGAAGCATGGTCATATGAGACTGTAGGTAATGCATTATGTCATGGAGCTCCTTGGCAAGGTTGGATACATCTTGGTTCAGGTTATTCACCTTAGAAGTAGAAGAAAAAGAAAGTTTTCCTCAATTCCTCAGTGAAAATAAACAGTACCACCAACAGTTAAAACATAATTATGGTCACTTCCTAAAGTACATTTCCAAAGTCTTGTAAAGTATAATGCTTATATAACTTGAGCTTTACATGTTTATAGGCAGACCAAAAAGCAGAGCATGTTACTGGGCTACTGTATAGATACATATGTCAACGAGAGGAAAAAAGTCAATAGATGGACTCAATACCAGCTGGACTTGGACATTTCTTGAAGATGCTTACTCCTATTCCAAGAGGCTTCTTCAGTTTGTCTTTTGGACGAGAGGTGAAACATCTTCAAGAAATCTACAAGTTGCAACTGATTCAATATCCATTAAGTACAGTATATGCCAGTTCATTTAAGTTTCCACTGTTTTCGTGTTATTATGCTTGTCTATTTTTCACCATACCTCTTTGTTCAGCTTACTGATGTTTTGTCTCACTTCCTCTGTTTCTAAAAGCAGGTTAGCACTCACTTGTAACCGCTCTGAAAGAGAAGGAACACGCAGTATGAGCGACATAATAAACGATCTAACACCAAAATTAGAAGAACCCGTAAAGACTTTACCTGTTACATTAGTCTTGGTTTCGCTCTGCTCTACATTAAACTGGAAAGTGTGACCATTGTCCTCAATTCCGTCCACAACCCTAGCAATGGCACAAATTGATGTTATATAATTTTAAACACATAAAAATTCATATGTGGATAAAGTAGGATGAACAGGCTTACCTGGGGCTAAGGTTGAGTGGACTAACACAAGGCAGAGATGGCATGAGCAGCTTGGCGGGTCGATGATTAAAGTCCGTGTCGGTGGTAAGACTGGGCAAAGGAGACAGAGACAGCTCCTCAGTGAACCTCTGCGGAGAGGGGCTTCGGCCTCTGCTGCCTTGAACAGGTGACCTACAGAGGCGTAGTGGGTTTATGTGGCGAAGTTCCTCCCCCAACAGGGTGCTGAGGCGGGGCTGATGTACAGGGCTGCCCATTCTCTGCAGTAGAGGCACTTTCTTCTGCTGAGAGTGTCTCACATCTCCTTCGCGCACTGTATCGTCTGCCTCGATGATATAAGGTAATTTATGGTCCAAAGAAACATGACCCTGAGGAGAAATGAAAGTCGTACACGTACCCATTATATCACTGTACAATAGTAAAATAGCAGATACGTGCAGGTAATGAATAAAATATGAGTGACAATCAACAGCTTCAGCCTACATAGATAAGTACATTTTATATTCTATCTCTTTTATATCATCATGCAAGCAAGCCAGCAGCAAGGTCAGGGCAAAATGTCTTTAGTTAGTTTAAATAATAAGTCTAGATTATACCCATCCATCTTTATCTTTAGTTCACTGCGCTGTTTCCAACATTTAACATGGCAACCGCACAGGTAGCGTTTTCACCAAATCAGACAAACACTTTAGCTGATTACCAGGTTGCTAAAGTAATTAACCGAGTAAGGCGCGCAAACCTGAGAGAGTCTGGGAGTCCATGGAAACCGGTTTGTTCCCTAGAGATTTTTAAGAGATAAATAATAGATTACAAGGACATTCTGTACATGGTCATAAAGTACAGGCATTCATTTAGAGTGGAAAAAAGGCCTTGAATATCAGTACATTGAAATGTCCCTGGCTATAATGTTTTTCACTGCATGTAACATTGCAGAACAGTATGTCTTACATCTGTTTCACTGCCCTCCCTCAAGTTATAGGTGAGGTTGTGGTGGATGTCAGCGCTGAAGCGGCTTCCGTACTCTGGGTACAGACTGAGGACCTCCCTTAAAGCTCTGACACTGATGTGCTGCAGATCACAGTAGGTCAGCGCTTTAACATCAGCGTTGGTCTTTATCACCTCGTCTTGTTCGGGGAGATCGGCCCCGATGAGGTCACCTTTGCCTGCAGAGATTGTGGGTCGAACATGAACGGTTACAGCAGCAGGGCAAGGCAGCTAAAAAAGGCAATGAACACTTACATGAAATAAAGCTCAAATAGCACATCATCTCAGTTCAACCACCTTGAATTGTGTTACACTGAGTGAGTGAGAGGGGACAGTGTACACTGACCTAGGATGGCTATGACTGTGTTGTCTTTGAGAACCTCCAGAGAACCTGAACAGACAAAATAGTTGGCCTGTAGAGCGTCTCCGTGGCGTATGAGGTATTCTCCCGGTGCACAGAAGGAGGTCTTAATGTGCAGGGAGAGGGAGCGCAGACACCCTCTGCTGGCCCGCTCAAACACAGGCAGCTGCAGGATGTCTTTGTTCAGATGCATGGCAATGTCGGCTCGCAGTTCATCGGGGAAGTCGTGCAGCAACTAAAACACAAAGCATGCTCAGTTAAGACATCGACCACTGCACTGCTTTTGACTGTGTCCGGCGGGTCCGCTGAATACTTTCATACTTCCTCCACTACTCCCGAACGCAAGAACAGAAAGAAAAACAAAAATGAGTTGAGGAGTTGAAGCAGTCCCATGTTGTGTCAAGCTGCTAAGTAAAATCAGACATGAGGTGTTAAAGCCAGCATGTTCTCAGAAAGCAGACGCTGTGTCTGTTACCTTCAACAGTGAATTAATTATCAGATGGTGATGGCGAGGGTGTTAATGAGTATTCTCTATATTTCAACTCCTACTCCTATAATTAGAGGGTACTTGCTTCTAGACCGGTTCTGGCATTGTTACTGATGTTCTATTTGCGACCGTGTGCCGTCTACTTAAAGAAGTGGAATAAGACTCCAGAGAATTAGAAGGTGACCCACATTTTAAGGATGACATTTTCTGAATCTGGAAACGAGCGCCCACACAAAATGTACTTTCTACCTTGTGGAGAAGAAAAGAAATTCATACTGCAGGCAGCCCACACATTCAGCAAGTTATAAAAAACTTAAAACTGCAGTGTGCAACTTCATTTATTTGTTGTTGATGGTGTTATTCAGCCTCTGTTTGGTCCTAATGAACACCAACAATGGAACACTATTTGTATGATGTGTGCTTCATCTGAAATACAGAGAGGGTTGTGTAGTGCAGATATGCTTAATAACCACTGTTTGAACTCATTTGAAAGGGTTTGAATGTGACAGACATTTGGGCTCGCTATTTGACGACATCCCATGCAACGGTAACCTTTAGCAAATGAGTCACATATGCACACTGCCGACTCGTCTCTCACCTCATTGGCGTTGATGCCGTTGTTGACCGACCACGTGGCCTGAAAGTACTCCACCATCCTCTGCTTCAGCTGCTGAGGCAGCCGATGCACGCGGATGAAGTCTTTGAGATCCTTCATGCGGGTGTGATAGAGTGAGCGGCGTGAGTACATGCGCTGGATGATGGCCGTCACGTTGCCGAAGACGACTGCATGCATCAGGGCTGAGGGTCGTGTGGAGCAGGTTTAAGGTTATGGTACTCTCAGCACATATATCACAAACCTGTGAATTGCACGTGATCACTGGGGAACTCACCGCCCATGAGCATGATGCAGATGGAGAAGATTTTCTCCGCGTCCGTATTGGCACACACATTGCCAAACCCAACACTGGTAAGGCTACTGAGGGTGAAATAAAGAGAGGCGATGTAGGCGCTGGGCATGGAGGGACCACCCGTGGTGCTGTTGATGAACGGCGTATCCAGACGCTTTCCCAGCTCCTGAAGCCAGCCTGTTGGATGAGGTCAGGAGATAGTTGGAGCTTAGCTGATTCGATGGTGGGTGATAAAATGCACTTGTATAATTCATGACTGGTGATATAATGGAATAGCTCTGTGACCTACACTTCCTGTGCCCTGAGAAGGGAAGGCTAGATATTAGCTAGATATTCAGGCATTCAAGCATGACTGCAGATGTACATATCGAGCTCACTGGTGTTTGCCAGGGGAAACTACTAAAAAAGGTTGAGCAAGATTCAAGAAATGTATTATTTTATATATATACACAGTAAAAACACATGTTAAAACCATGTAATGAAAGTCTTACTTTGCTTCACCTATGCAAAGCCTCTTGAGTGGTAAAAACATGAGGAAGTGCTCAACTGGTTGTTAGTCATATGTGGCCTCTAAAGCAAATATACATTGAAAAAACTGATTGTTTCTAAAGGAGTGCCTTTTCGAGTGGAGAAAAGTGATGCACTGGCCTATAAGATGCTCTTGCAACCTTGTCTCCCACCTAGTATCCTGCCAATCAAAAAGGATGCTGTTATGAAGTTCCCTACTGCCCCTACATGGCCTATAGGGTGTCCTTAGAGAAAATGACATTCAGTGCTGTATAGAAAAAAATGTTCATCTCAGTGATAGAAAGTGATATAGACCTCGACTGAAAAGCTACAGTATACTAGTGGCGCCTGCATCACAAGTGCACAGTAGGTTCCCTTTTCATTTTCGCCCCTGACCTTCCACATGTCTGTGCACACCACTGCAAAGCCAGCACTGCGATAAATAAAATAGTGCAATGACAATTGCGAGATAAAGTGCCTGACATACAGTGGCAGTCAGTATGTGTATGAGGCTGTAGGTTTGCGTTCAGGTTAGCAAAGCTAAATAAGCAGAAGAAGAACACATAGACCTGTGAACAATGCGCTCACCTATGTCCCAGGTGACGGGGTCACTGCTCTCTATCTCCTTGCGTCCAATCACGTACCAGACACAGGCCATCCAGTGAGCCAGCAGAGCAAACACAGACATGAGCAGGGTCAGGACGACAGCGCTGTACTGGGAGTAGCGATCCAATTTCTGTAGCAGGCGCAGCAGACGCAGCAGACGCACCGTCTTCAGCAAGTGCACGAGCGAGGTCTGCGTAAAGACAGGGAGAGAGGAGAGCCGGTTCATGGATGTATCAGTGTCCATTTTTCTTTTTAGGTCAGATGTTAAAAAGCAATGTTAAAAGTCCACTGTGTGACATTCAGGAGGGTTTATCAACAGATACTACTAGACTACGATAACTTAGAATAAGCATTTTGTATGCACTTTTAGCCAAGGCCGTGTTATTGCAACAGCTCAAACTGACAAACCAGCTAGAATGTGTGTTTTGCCTGAACTATGCTTGGAGAAGGGTGGACGACTGTCGAGGAATAATCACCTCCGCCCCAGCGCTTTGTGAGAGAATTACAGTTGTGTTAACGTCAGTGTCAAAGTTGGCACGAGAGGAAAAGTAGAGACTCCCAGGAGCAAACTGTGCCTCCACATAAACTCTTACCACAGTGATGTTGAAAGCGTAGAGAAGGTCGAAAGGCAAAGCTGCGATCAGATCCACGAAGAACCACGTGGTGCAGTAATGGAGGTAGATTGACCGGGCGTCGTACACTACCTGACCCGACTGGCTTACATAGGTGGTACGGAAATTCAGGACGATATCTGAGCAGTGAAAACAAAAAATCATGGAATTATACATAAAAACTAAGAAATACCACAACTGATTCCCGACTAATGTACCCGTTGACTTACACATGCGGATTTTGGGTTGAGTTTTCCTTATTTTGCTTTTATTATTCTGGCTCTGTGTGGACATTGTGAACAAAAACAATCTGATGTTATTTGTATCTGCATCCAAAACGGGCTCTGAGCAGTCAAATTCACTTCTGAAACTTTTCACAGGCGCTTCTTTGTGGCTTTACAAGCGCAACGGTGCTGTGGCCTCCGTCTGTCGCCGTTGCCGCCGGAACGAATACCACTTTCCCCGGATAAATGTGCCGCGAGAGATGAAGTCACAGAGCCCGATGACAGATGTGCTATCACACTTCTTTAACAGGGAAAGTGAGACGAAGTGGGAGAAATCTGATTATGATCCGTAACCTGGGGCAACAGAGACACCCTGCGTGGGTGAGTAAAGGTACTGTGGTTTGTGTGTCAGCTATCGCCAGGGTAACCACTGCAGCTGTACTGGGAAATATGTCTGTTCTCAATATAAACAAAACATTGTTGTCGCTTCATAGTGCCGCTCGAGATGCTGTAACATAAAGGTCAGCGTGTGCAGAGCATGCAATCACTGTAGAAGATGTTACATTAAAATTATAGTGCTTGAAGCTACCAATTATGTCACTGGAAGAAGTTAAGTCTACATTTGTCTTCTATCAGGAGGGAACAGCCTGTGACTAGATGTTGCTTCGAATTGGTTAAAAGGTGCATTTAATGGCACATTTTACGTCACAGATTGATTTAATAACATACAAATGCATCGTACCGAGTATGAAGAGCATCTCCACTGCTATGTCACTGCCTAAAGTGCTGTGACCGACAAGTGACTGATGGTCCCCGTTCTGGCTGTGACTGGCGAAGCAGACGTCGTAAGGCACGGTGACGGCGACATAGAAGGTCGCCAGCAGAATTAGCCAATCCCACAAGGCCTTGGAGACGCTGTAGTGCAGCAGGATGAACCGTGACTTCTTCACCGCCGCCACCTTGTACTCGGGCAGGGACGGTTTCTGGAACACACTCTGAAAAGGGACCATGAGGGGACAATTAACTCTGCGGAAGACCATGGTGTTGTTAACCTCCCTGACACTCTGCTGCGGTGACAAAATGGTTGACTCAGTTGGAGGGAGGACGCTTGTTTGATGAACCGTCTGAGACTTAAGTACCTACAGTGCCTGGATGACAGATACGACTGCCTTAAATCCTCAGAAATGATGAGTTGTATGAAAAAATGTTCATTTTCCTTAGGCCGTGTCAGTACAGTAATAAGCTCAGCTTGAAACACTGCGGGTGGATTGTAAACCTACCAATACCATCACACTTTCATCATATTATCATTATTATTTTAGCTGTGAAGTTGCTTAAATTGAATTGTTCACAGCAGTGGTTTGAAGATGGTCTTATAATACAAAATAGAGCTTTTTGATCAAACTCGACATTTTTAAATAATATAGTCCCAAAGAGTGAATTAAGCTCCGGCAAAATGTCCCTCCCTCATGTACAAAGACTATAAATTAGAGTCTTTGCTCTCACCTCGGTCAGTTTCCTCTTGCCCCTCTTGGTGAACAGGTTGGTCAGGTGGTGCAGAACTGTCCTCCCTCGCTCTCGAGCTTGGGTGAAGTGAGACTGGTTGATTTTCCTGCTCTGATACGCAGCCTGTGGCAAACCTGTGTGCAGAAAACACAAGGATTAAACGTTAATCCTGCCCTATTTAACGTTTCAGTGCGTAAAACTGATGATACTTTGAAGTCCACGTCTTCTCAGCTAACAGCAAAAGTTACATAGCATTGCTTTAGACATCCTTCCATGCATGCAGGCGGGCCTCTCACCATCGCCGTGGTTGTAGTGACAGCTTTCCCCATATGATTCACTGATGTCTTTAAAGGACAACAGGAACAGCACCACTTCACCTCTCTCGTTTTTAATCGGCACGATATCCAGGAGGCACCAAAATGGATTTCCTGTGGATATTAAAAAGTTATAATTGATCACCAAAGGGAGTTCTCTGGTTTTTCCAACAGCAGAAATGATGATTGTGTTTCTACTAACTAATTAACATTGTGGGAACAATGAAGGAAAGGCCATGGAAATGTATTCAATTGATGATATCAAAAGCAAAATCTGTATTCCTGGATGAGCGCATGAATCCTCACCGTTCTTCCTGTAGAAGCAGACTTCTCCCTGGTACTCCTGCTGTCCCTCCAGAGCTTTGTCCACCTGTTGGACCGCACTGTCACTGGTCTCGGCCCCGTGGAGGAAGCTGCAGGTGCACGTTTTCTGCATCACCTCAGTCCGAACAAAGCCGGTCAGCTCACAGAACCCGTCAGAGCAGTACACGATGGGGTAACCATAGCGACCCTGAGCATTTCCCAGCAGGAAGTTACTGTCTGCAAAGACAATGAGAGCAACGTCTTAGTTGTGTTGTGATGATGTAACACAACACCGATAAAAAGGTCTCGCATATAAAATAGACACACAAAACGACAACGACAAAGGCGTGGTCTTTGTGAAATAACATTCAGACAGATGTTTGAAGATATTGAAGAGTATTGTTGTTTTCTGCCGGAACACTGACGAGTCACTCGAGGGCAGGAAGTGTGGGTGGTGAAGCAGAACAAGATGCATTTCTTAGTCAGTAAATCACTGAATAGTCAAATAGCAACAACAAAAAAACTTTACACAAGAAGAGCTGAGTGATATGTGGATCGAAAAATAACTTACCTGAGAAAACGGTGGGCGAAGCCAGACATTAATAGAAGCATGAAAGTGTGCACACACATGAAGCTTTACAAATGTTTAGAGAGAGTATTCTTCCTTTATCAAACCATTCCTTTTACGCTGCTACTGGTGTATAAAAGCTACTAAATAATGAGGCCATACATGAAGGGAATTAGTCAGATTTCACTGTCATCCACCGACTAATGCATCCCTGCTTTTTTTACTGAATGGTGTCTCCTTTCAGTAATTCATTGAGCGAGCAGATGACATTTCTCCAAACACAATAAATGTTTGTTTTACTGAGCTGCGAAACCCTACGACGATGAAAAGGCTCATTGGACAATGTTGGACATCTGTGCTGCAGTGAGTTTTAATGAGCGATGCTTTGTGCTGCACCTGAAGCACGGACTGATTTGTTCAGATTATGTCATTCGTGGAAGATTTTATGTGAGGCTTTTTTTTTGCTGTTGTTATTTTGGGTTTCAGAGGCAAAGCTATGCAATCAGTAACGTGTGGATATGTTTTTCCTGATGTGTGTACAGTAAGTCTTGGAAGAAACTAAATTAAGACCTTTCTGCGCCGTTGTTGCCATAGCAATTTGTGCAGGAAAAGAAGCTAAAACATATGGCAATGCTGCGGTTTGTATGTCTGAGGTTACCAAGACAGCCTGCCCTCTGAAAAACACAATTTCTCTGCCAATAAAGGAACGGCAATATCAGTATTAGAGTCTTTATTTAGAGGATTCAGTGGATATGAAAGAACTCCTCGCATCAAAACTGAAACACCTTGACCTTCTCATCAAGTCAGATTCCTGTCTAACGCATAATCATCAGGAATTCAAGCCAGATTTTGGGTGAATTTAAATCCCAACTTTTCCACTTCATTTCCACGATATGAACAATGTTGTTTGGGTATCCGTCTGACTGACGCTGAAACTTACTCGAATCTATACCTTTGTTGGTAAATGCTCGCGTCTAAAAATAGAACACATGGCGTGTCACAGAGGATCTGTCATTTCTGTTGTTGCACTGGGTTTCCTTCCTTTTCCTTTAATTGCGATCACTTAAAAATGATGATTATAGCTAATTACCAAAGACAGAGTATGTGAAGAAGAGAAGAACACGGCTTAAACATCCACTCTAACACATAACGCATAAGAAAGTTAATACGAAACTGACACTGAAGCAATTTAACTGTGAAAGTAGAAATATGCTCAGTAATTACCTATACACTGTATGTGAAGCAGGCAACCAATTAAATGAATAATTGAGGCAATTTATTCACATTTCAAATGAAGGGCCACGAACCCAGTGATATTTGATCAACACAAGCTGACTTTGCATAATTTATTTTCCTTCATTTTCCTGCTCACATATCAGGGTCATGTGAGTATCACGGTGTGTGTGTGTGTGTGGTAATATCTGTATTATTCATTATTTCTCCTGCTCATAGAGAAATAAAGAGCCTTGCAGTGAGACACGTCCAGGGCAGCGCTTAAGACCAATGCTCCGAAACCACCTCGAGTCCCTTCACCTCCCACTTAGCGACTCTGTCAATCGGCTCACTTGCAATTTTACTGTGTGTGTGTGTGTAAAGCAATGGTAGTGATGTGGAAAAAGGACAGGAGTGTGTGTGTGTGTGTGTGTAATATTGAGCTACAGATGGAGATAGTGTTATTTGTCAACTTGTGAAGTTGTGATGGACAGATGCACACGCTCTGTCACACCATCCAATATGTCGTGGAGAGAGAGAGAGAAAGATATTCATATTCAAAGCTGACTTAAAGACTGAAATATTCAAAATATTTATTGTCAAATGACTGTGTAATGTCTGGCCTTTATAGGAAAAGTGATATTATTTTTTAATACAGTAAAATACTGTTATTTCAAGAGACTGGATATGCAGAATTTGTTTTTCTTTACATATATGAAATAAGACATCCATCATCAAATAAAGATGATCTGTTTGCCAAATACATGTACTGTGGACATGATTTTAAAAAAGAGAGTATTTCTTTTGACAATAATAACCATTATTATCATTGTTATTACTGTTAATGCACAAATTTGCTTTTGCCACAATTGCTATTTTGAATTGACTCATTATAGTTGATCATCTTTAAAAACTGGGTCCTCATATAAAAAAAATTGCCAGCGTATACTGTATGGCATGACCACCGTGAGTTACAGTAAAATGTGGTATTTAAACTGGAAAATACTGCGAAATCAGTCATATAATATATGGCCTAACTGTGGAGTTACAGTAAACAGCCGCCAATTTACAGTAATTGCTTTTAAAAATGATTCAATCGTCTGCTGTGAAAGTACATCTAGGACACAGCAATTTACTGCAAACATACAAAGTGATTTGAGTCCAGAACATGAAAACAAATCAGCGGCCGCAGTCTAATTGTGAGGGTAAATAACGTTTATGGTCATGTGGTCTGTGACAGGTGCATCTGCTGTGTTGCATCCACGTAATCCAGGTGCACTTTGCTTTATGCAGGAGGGCGTGGAGTCAAACGCGCCAGATCTCTTCTCATTGTTGGAAACAATTGCGGCAAAAGATTAAAAGAAGAAGAAGAAGAAGAAACAAAAGGCTCACAAAGAGATTCAATTCCCAGCAAAATGACATTGTCTCGAGAGAGTTGAGCATCACAAACAAGCAAAGAAAGTAATGAATAATAAAATAATGTTATATAAAATAAAAAGGTGTCATTTTAAGTCTCTATGCAGCCATACAAGCAGCATAATACCACCACAGCTGCACATGTCTGTCAGTCTTTTTTCATGAACTTGTTAGCACACACTGAAAAACCCCCAATCCTATCTCCAGCTGCTTCAAATAACCAGTTTTCATCACAACGTTAACACCTCTGTTGCCTCGTTTGCATAGACCTTCCTCCTCACTGCACCTCTGCTGCCACAAGTTAAGGCCACGGAAAGTGTCAACGTATACCCCATCTTACATCCTGCCGTGAAAACAGAACTGTGAATGTTTTATTTTTTAATGATCACATGAGACAATCCATGAGTGCAGCCACGACTTCATTCACTGCTTCTCTCTGAAGGAAAAATGACTTTGATTGAAGAATACATAGAAAACAGCACATGCAGCGCGACAAGTAGCTCCTCGGTTTTAATGAACTGCGCTGTCCGTCTCCTTTTCTAGTTCTTTCCAGTGGTTTTTCTATCATTACTCGCTGGCTCATAATTGGACCCTGATGGCTGGATCTTCCAACACAACAAATATCACTAGAACAACAAAAAATAACCAATTCTTCAAGGCCTTATTATAAGACTGTATCGACCATTTGATTGACAGGGAGTTAATGCCATAAAAATGTGGATAACAAATAACTGTGGAAGTTGAAAAAAAACCCTTCTTATCGCCTCTTCTTGCGATGTCACATTATCCTACTTTTATGTATATCATGTTTAAAATGCTGGTACACATTAAATTGAATCACTGGTTGGACTAATTTGTCGGGCAGAGTCCAGAATGAGATAACGAATAAAACGCTGCACGCAAAATGTCCTAAAAGTTGAAATGAAACCATAGTTTTAATTTCCTGATTTTGTCCCTCAACAAAAGTTTGAAATAATACAACTGCAGCAGAATGACCTGGATTTTAGTCATCTGAGAATGTGAGAAATACAAAAAAATGATATGCACATCCAGTCAAAACACTTGCAGGATCAATCAAAAATGGTCAAATCAGTAAAAAGAAATGATATGTATTGTTACCCTGCATGTATAGCACTAGAAATCCATTAAATGGGAAGAGTCATCCCTATAGTATAGAGGCAATTAAAAATGAGCTATTAAAGTAAACATTTTCCTTCATATTCACATCATAAATCTCCAAAATATACTCACGAGTGCCATCGAAGTGGTTCGCAATGCTGTCCAAGAAGGTGTTTTGTGGAGCGAGGAGGCCTTTCATCACAGGCATCTTGGAGGCTACGGATTCTCACAGACCAGTTCCCAGTTAATCGTCACCATGACAAGAAAGAGAACCACCAGTGGATCTGCACCTCGTTTGGCTCGCCTGTGACTCTTGCACAAGATTCTGTCAGGGTGTAGACTGTACTGGATACAGTTGAGAGGAAACCTCTGACATTTCGTCTGGCAGAGGGTTTTTTCTTCTGCTGCTCTTAGTGCTGCTGCAGTATCAAAGTGAAGCCTGAGCTTTTCTACACTCAAACTCCACTCACCATGGTTCCTGCTGTCCCTGACTCCCCTGCTTCTCTCTGTCCCTCCCTCTGCCTCTTCCACACACTATCAATTTATTAGTTCTCTCTCTCTCTCTCTCTTTCACTCTCTCTCTCTTGCATCCTCCTACTTCACACTCCCCAGAGAAGTCAGAAATCACTGTTTTTCTTTATCCATTATCGCTTTTCCTTTTTCTCTCTACTCCTCTCATATAACGCCTTTTCTCACAACCCTTTTTTATGGATTTTTTTTCCCCCCGTTGCTTAAAAAGAAAACAAATAAAACAAACAATAAAACTGATCCCCGATGATCACACATACATTTAGTATAAAGGGTAAAGATAAAATATCTCCCATGCAGAGGGAAATTCTCTTTAAAATTCAGGGATGTCAGTTTATGGAATACTTCTTCTCATCTATTTATTTATGTATTACTAATTATTATATATATATATTATTATATTAGTATTATTGTAATTTTGTGACTGTTTTTCTGTTCTTCTATTTAAAGAAGCTGCTAAATGCTGATATAGTGAAGATTAAAAAAAAAATACATATACATATATATATATATATATATATATATATACTGGTCAAAAGTTTTAGAACACCCCAGTTTTTCCCATTTTTTATTTATGTCTCATTGTACTCTGAAATGAAAGCAAAGAACAAATAAACAATTGAGGTCAAAAAAGAAATCATGAAATTAATTTATAAACCAAAATGTATTCTATATTTAGTAGCCACCTTTGGCAGATATAACACCTGAACACACTCGTGCCATTCTTTCCACAATGGAAATCAAATATTCTGCTGAAAGTTCTTCCCAACTCTGTTGCAGAAGTTCCCATAAATGTGTGGCACTTGTAGGTCGCTTTGCTTTCACTCTTCTGTCCAGTTCATCCCAAACCAGCTCGATGGGTTTAAGTCTGGAGACTGTGCTGGTCACTCCATGTTTTCAAGCTTACCATCTTGTTCTTTTTTCCTTGGGCGTATGTTTTGGGTCATTATCTTGCTGTAGGATGAACCCCTGACCAACTAGGTGCATACCAGAGGGTACTGCATGGCGCTGCAGAATGCTGTGGTAGCCGTTTTGGTTTAGGGTGCCTCTCACTCTGTACAAAACCGACCCTGGATACAGAAGAACAGCCCCGGACCATCACGCTTCCAGTTGATGTCACACACTGAGGAACCATCCTTTTGCCTACTCGACGGCGTACGAAACTCCTGCGTGATGAACCAGAGATTTCAAACTTTGATTCATCAGTCCATAACACCTTCTTCCAGTCTTCAGTAGTCCATTGGTGGTGTTTCATGGTCCAGGCAAGACTCTTCTTTGTACTCTGACGTCTTAGCAATAGCTTTCTTGCTGCAACTCAATCGTTCAAATCTGCAACTCTAAGTCTTCTCTTCACAGTTGAGACTGAGACTTGCTTACTATGACCACTATTAAGCTGTGCTTGAAGCTGTTGTCCTGTGAGCCGCCTATCACACAAGCTGTTGACTCTCAGAAACTTGTCTTCTGATTCTGTTGTGGCTTTGGGTCTGCCAGACCTCTTCCTGTCAGAGTTTCTCACAGTTTCTGACTGTGTTTTGATGGTGAAGGAAACTGTACTCACTGACACCTTGACTTTCTTCGCAATTACTGTGTAGGAAAGTGTTATGATGGTCTGTCTCTTCCATTGCCCTTTTCTTGCCATTTGTATGGTAACACACTACTTTCTGCAGTACAATACTGTTCAAATGATGCTCACAAGGTTATGGTACCATGTGTAGTGTGTTTCAACACTACTTTTATGCAGACAGAGGGGGTTGTAAGTAATAAAGAAGAGTTGGAACACCTCTAGGAATTGGTAGCACCAACTTTCAAGGCTTGATCAACCTCCATTGCTGCAGAACAGCTCTAAGTTGTTAACCCATTTCTTGTTCTCTGAACCATTCTGAAATGTATATTAGTTTTGGGTAACCTTACCTTTTTTTTTCTAACTTAGCAGTTCACAAGGGGTGCCTACTTACCTTTGTACCATTTCAAGCTATTCATTGGACTTGAATGGCTTGAATATCAATAAAATACTGGAAAAATTGGGGTATTATAAAACTGTTGACCTGTAGTGTATATTAAAATAAAGTTTTACCTTAATATGAAAACAGAAAATCAACATCAACTGCCCACGAAGGTAGAGCACACTATGAAACAAGCAGAGGTGGGGCAGACATCAAAAAGAGGAGGGACTTTGAATCTGTTCAAAAGTGTAAATAAATAACCGAATAAAGATCAAAACAGTTTTTTTGGAGGCAGTGTGAAGACAAAAGCTTAACATATGCAGTGTTCTTATGTTGTATGTTATCCAGGCAACCCTTATCATTCTCTTATAATCATATTTTATTTATTTATTTACACAGCATTGTGCTCGGACAAACATGCACACTCACATGTTCATTAAAGGCAAATAGAAAGGAGGTAGTCACCATTCTGTAAAGGCAGAATTTCAACAAAAACGTGCAAATAATTCAACCGGCTAATTACACTGATCCCCTCTGTAATTAGATCCCCTCACCCCAACACCCCCTCTGTATTCAGTTTTTACAATGTCAGCACCATCTTGTGGCCTGTTTTATTCCCACACCATAATCTGAGATTTTGTGTGTGTAAAAAATAAATTAAAATAGTAAAAAATAAAAGTGGTGGTTCAGTGGTAGAGTGGGAACTGAAAGGTTGTGGGTTTGATCCCTGGTTCTGCTAGTCAACATGACTATGTGTCCCATGGGTGAGACACTTAAACCCAAGTTGCTCCTGATGGTTGTGCTTGTGCTGGCAGTGTGTGGATGGAAAAATACTGTAGAAACGCTGTATGAATGTGTGAGTGAATGGGTGAATGGAGGAAATTGTAGCATAAAAGCAGCTTTGACTGGTCATCAAGACTATTTACCATTAAATATGTTTTCTGATCACAGATGTTTCAGTGTTTCGTGCCCAGTCATGAAAAAAACAGGAACAAGTCTCCTGAGGGGCATTTTCAGCTATTTACAGATAACTCTGAAAATATTTGAAGAAGATGTGGCCGTTTGAATGTAGACACTCCTCAAACTGGTTTAGGGAGAATTTTAGCCTCAGAAATGTACACCTTCTGGGGAGCCAAGTGACAGTATCATCACATTTACATAGTCCAACCCCCTCCCGGTAGCATTTACTGACAAAATTTGTCAGTAAATGCTGCTTCAACAATGAATCCACAACAAGTTTGACATGTTGTGGATTCAGCGCTGGTCGTCATACCTCTGTTGTATAGAGTGGTTATTATATTGTTCAGTTACTGTTGCAAACCAGTCTGGTCTTTCTTCTCTGGCATCAACAAGGCATTATCCCCACCAAGAGAACGGCGGCTCACTGTATATTTTCCTCTTTTGATGGTCCTGTTCTCTGTAAAACCCAAGAGACGGTTGTGCCAGAAAATCCCAGTAGTACATAAGCAGTTTCTGAAATGGTGGAAAACACGTCACGTTTCGAGTCATTTAAATCACATTTTCTCCCTGATTCTGATGCTCAGTTTGAACTTCAGCCGGTCATATGTGACCACGTCTACAAGCAGAAATGTACTGAGTTGCTGTTTTGTGAATGTGACTGATAAGAAAATGATGTACCTAATAAATTGAGTATGTGTGCAGTCCTGTTTATTAAGCACACTTGGGAAAAACCACCAAGAATGACAAAAAAACCCCACATTTTCAGCTGTATGTTTGTTTTATGTTGTACACATGCAATATCACACAAATCCCTCATACAAAACCATATTAAGGCACAGACGAAAACAAATTTCCCCAAAAATGTACATTGTATATACCACTCACAAAATAAATGGAGTATTTTCCTACATACATTTGAACAAAGTCCCAGTATTTATACACCATGCAGTCACAAAGGAAGGGGTGTTGTGATGGTGGCTCCTGACCGAGCCACCCAGTCCATGTACTGCTCTCCCACCTTCTCCTCCATCCTCTTCCCCATAGTCAGGATTCCTGCTGCTTGGTTCCTGGAGACCTGCAGGAGGTGGTTGAGTCGGCTGTGCAGGCGATGATCTTCCTCTCCCCGTTTGCCCAGAGTGAGGATGCCAGCAGCAGCGTCTCCGGCGAGGGTTCCACCCAAGGCATTGGTGCCAGAGCGGCACAGCAACACGTAGAGGCGACAGGAGCGAGATGGTTGTCGGCAGCACTCGGACACGCTGTGAGCTTCACAGGTCAAATGAGACGCCAGCGACATCAAAACCAGCACCAGGAGTTTCTGCTGGGTGGAAAAGAATTGTACTGTCCTCAGACCTTTATGTGGACATAATGGATGTGAATTTCCAGTTATATGCTTCTGATGTGCTTTTATTATATATATATATGCTTTATTTATTTTTTGTCAAGAACTGGGACAAGAACACAGAGCAATGTATAGAAAGTGAATAAATGAATATGTTACAGTACAATAAATTAGGTATAATAATAATAGGTTATATACAATTAGTATAGAGGTGACAGAGGACATTTATTACATAATTAAAAGCATCCCAATCTAAATTTGATATAATTAATAAAGGACTATCTTATCCTGTCTTTACAAATACATGTTGAATGAACAATTTGCCAACATCCATCCTACTATTATTTATTACTATTATTATTATTACATAACTAACTTGTAAGAAGAGATACACAAGAACTTGGTGTTTCTTTAAACATAAACAATTCAAATGCAAATTATAATGAATGAAATATAGAAACTATGGGAAGACATTGATTACCATTACTTTACTAGAAAGTGTTTGATGTGAGGGTTTAACCCAGTCACCACTACCTTAGTGCAAATTCACATCAACATTCATTAGGAAAAGATGAAATAGAATCTCGTTTGTCTTACCCTGTTATTTGTGTCCATCCCAGCAGATTTGCAGAAGTCAGTCGGGGACCACGTTGTCTTCTGATTTGCGTGAAGGGGGAATCATCTGATCTTCTCGTCAACTTGGGGGTAGGACGAGTGTCTTTTATAATACCCTGTGTTGTCCACATCATCACCCCTGTCAGGACGTCATTAAGGTCAAACATAAAGCATGACAAAAAAAAAAAAAGAAGAGACTGACTAATTCTCTCTCTCATTTGCTGACTTGCTGCTCACTTCGCTGCCTTTAATTAGTCTCCTAAGGCAGATCATCTCCAAGGCACTTCTCTGGACCTTTGATGAACAACAGGTATGTCTTTGTGGCTGCATGCCAGTGGTTTATTAAGCCATACCATTACTGTGAGTAGCGAGGTGTTGACTTTAATTAGCCGATGTCTCCAGTGAGTACTAAAATATCACACAAATATAGAAAAAGACCTGATGCCCTTTCTTGTTCTAATGACACGCTCATTTATGAGTCGTGTTAACAAGGTTCTCTCAGTCTTATTTTTCCCTCACACCAAAGGTATGGTATGAAATGGTATGAAATGGTATGAAAATGGCGCACGGTCGAAGTGGAGCCAGAATCATTGAGCGAGACTATTTTACTCACCTCACATGTTGCAGTGTTAAAGTAACACTTATAGACTCAATTTAATTGTCAATCGTAATATCACAATTCCAATTAGTGTTCCAACTGTTATTTTACCACGGAGAGATACATTTAAAGACTTCAATCAGCGGTTTTCGTGTCACTTTAAGACGCTTTAAGAGGATCGTGGAACTAAACCTGGAGTTACTCTCCATGGGGGGGGGTTACACTACACCACAGAAGCAGAAGTGGTTGCACACGTTTCAAGTCTCACACTCATCACTACAAGAGCACCTGATTTGACTGTCGTCAGTCCATTTGAATTGTTCTAAGCTCACGTGGGTCCCATATCTATGGTTAAGTAGGGGCCTATTGTGACTAATCTGCCAAAGCCAATTTCTGGGGACCCCTCAGGTCATGTGACCTCATGTCATACCCTTCATATGAGCTGAGAGGAGCTCACGATGTCCATTCAATGGTCTGACAAGTCAAATCGAAGCTGCGGGCCGTACAAAATCTGACCGAGGGCTATGATTGGCCCACGGGCCAGACTTTGGACTTGTCTGGTCCTGTACTATGTAACATCATTGTTATTGTAGAAGTATGATTGGGCTGCAGTCTAAACAAAGCCAGCGACCGACCTGGCTGTGATTATCCTGCACCCATTGCTGTTATTGGGTGGAGGATATAAACACACTTGCTGCTCAGAAACAAAACGAAGAACAAAGAATCGTAAAAAACCAAGGGCAAACACCTCCGCAGATTAATCTGTGATTTCTCTGAGGCTATGAAAGCAAAGATTTTCATTTGAAAGTGATTATACAAGTGTGCCAACATACTTATGGGTAGTATATTCAATTTCTGCCAATAAATCCGACTGAATATTCCACAGCAGACTTTCGACATATCTATTTCCATCCTTCCTTTCTCCACGCCATTTGCTTAATATGCCATCTTAAAGACAACGGGAGGCACTGATCGACAAACTATAGTAATTTGTGATAAAAAAAAACCAACCAATCTTGTTATTGAAGGGGAATGCAGTTTTACATCAGGAGTGCATCAAATCAATAAAGTTTTCCTCAAGCTTTATTAATTGCTTTGCATTGAGAGTGGAAGCGGCTTTCAGAGCACTCTTGAAAAGTCACTGTGAACTCATGAGCAGCGATTCGGCATATTTCAGCCTATTGAGGTAATTGATGTGTTGCTAAGACATGTCCGTGTGCTAGCATTTGTCAGAAAGTCAGAAAAGAGCAATGAATAAGAGGAGACGGGGTTAACAATGAAGCCAGTTTTAATGGGCCACTGAAAGGAACTCTTACAGAATCCACACTCACGTCGCAGGGAAAACACACGTCAGGCCACTGTTCGACCCTTGCGCCGTGGAACGACGCCGTCCTCCCTCGCACTAGTCCCACATGCACTGGCTGTCCTGCACTGCACCACACAACAGCGCAGGTGTCAAAATCACTCTACATGTGGAAATAAGGTTACAAAAGAATATCAATAGAACTAACAACAACAATTATCATAATATGAATCGTTAAATGGCTGTCAGCACGAGTTATTATCGCAATATATTTTTCCCTTCGTACACTTTACATACAATATACATCTATATTTACTTTATTTTGTGTGTATTTTTTTTCCTTTTTTTTTTTCTGTTTGTTACTGACAGCAGTACCATAATGCTGATGACCTTTTACCTATAAGAGGCAGGGTCAGATATTCCAGTTGTGATTGGCTTTGAGGATGTGGGTTAGTTCCACCACAGGAACTAAAACACCAACACACATCATACATACGTCACACACACACACACACACACACACACACACACTCCTATGATGGTAAAGAACATAAATACACAAGGAATGACACTGAAGATGTGTTGATGGGACGTTTTACGCCAGCAAGGGATGCACGCGGAGCATTGGTGTGACTGCACACATCTACGTCTGAAGGTTGGGTAACACTTAACGTTACATTGCAGTAACAGAGCTGTAACAATGTGGTGATAGTTTGTCTTAATTCGGTAATGTTATGGCAATTTCCAGCTTGTTACAGTAATACCATATAATGTCCAGGATACTGATAATCCCAACCTTGAATTTCAGGTATCGGTTTTAAGACATTCATATTCCACCAAGCTATAACCAGAGATGTATATGAAATGGATACAGTGTTCTACTCTCACAATAAAGTTTAAATCTTCTAATTTCCTCCAAATGGGAAAATAACTTACAAAGTTGACAAATCACGTAATGTTGAAGAAATCCTGAAACTAATGCTAGAAGCGAGGGCTAGGCTCGTCTTCCTGGAGACTTCCATTTGCAACCAGTCGCCCCCTGGAGGCTTAAATGCTACTTCCGTCATATTTCCTGTGCTTCACTTTTCCAACTCCAAGACTGTGTCAAAAACTGTTTTTAATATTCAGTCTATGGCTATAACGAGCCACTTCAACAACATAATGCTCCAACTGCATGGGAGACACTTGCCGGCCTCACGTCGCGGCGTCCTGGTCACATGACTCTGCACACAGCATGTAGCCTGTGCTTAGTGAAGCATGTACGTCACATTATCACATTATAATGCTGAAATTCAACTGCTTTTATGACCTAAACACACTTTCCATTGTTATCATCAAGGTATTACAATTGAATAAGGTCCCTATTACAAAGATATATAACCAAACAATGACCACACTATTACTATATTGTTACTGTGCTGGAATGTTAAGTGTTGTTTTCCTATGTTAGCTCTACAGTTCCCTGGTTTGTGCTGAAATAGTCGTCTGCGACTCCTACAGAGCTCGGCCTAGACAAGCTGCTCTACTTTGTGCACTTAAAAATGAACAGTATCCTCTTACTTTAAAAAAAAAGGAGTCAGGTGTTCCTGGCTCCTAGCTTTATGTCTAAGACAAAGGAGGAAGAGCATGGACATGAAGAAATTAAAACCAAAAAAAAAACAAAAGACGCTCAAAGACATGCCAAGGAGTCTTGAAAATAAGAAGAAGAAAGAAAAGAAAAGAAAAGGCAAATATGTGGCTTTGAAAGCCAATGAGAGGTAAAGCCTGTACCCACAGAGCTAGAATACATAGTGAAGGATGTAACTGGCACTGCCCAGAGAGAGACATGGAAATCCAACTTACTGATCCAACTATACTCAACCCTAAAACCTTCTGACTCAGGTGGAAGAGGAGAATAAAGATCCCCTTCTTCTCATCTCCTCAAGCCCTCCTGTTACACTTGTGTCTCACTTCTAACGCGGCGAGTCTTCCTCGCCATCGTCGCCTCGTTAACTCTTCCCGTTACCGCCTCCGTCTCCCTTTCACCACTAACCACCTGCTTCCCTTGTACACCCGTCTGCTTCTCCACCTCTCCCTCGCTCTCCGTGTCTCTCTTTGGGTAGGACTCTCTGTGGGCACAGGCTGCGGGTCAGCAGGATCCCGCCAGACCACCGCTGACCATGTCTTTGTCAGGCTTGGCGTCGAGAGGTGCTGCGCCCCTCTGCTGCTGGCTCTGGAACTGGAAGTGTGACTGAGGTAGGGGCGGGGGCTGGGAATATGCCGGTGGTTTTAAAACAGTCTGGACCAGAGGGACAGCCGGGAGCAGGGGATGCGGCTGGGGAAAGGGATGGAGATAAGCAGGGGGTGTGATCTGGGACTGGGGCAGCATTTGGGACTGGTGCACTGGCGGAGGCGGCAGAGGGTGGGGCTTGGCCTGAGGCTGTTGCTGGATCTGGACCTGCGGGGGCTGGTGGTGAGGGTGGTGCTGGAGCGGAGGGGAAGCGGCTCCGTTTTTACTGAGGCCACAGGACTGAGCTGCACAGTGGATCTGACGCAGCGTGTCCACCGCCTCGCTCTTAGCATGCTTCAGCAGATCTGCCTGGCCCTGTGATTAACAACGAGAGAGAGAGAAAGAGAGAAAGAGAGAGAGAGGGATGCTTGTTAAAATCAAGAAGGATCTGAAGCAGACATTTTTATGGCAGTGCAAGCACTAAATGAGCTGTACAAAGTCAGGTATTTGGGTCACATTATCAGTAAGGACCTGTGTGATCATGAGGACGTGCAGTGTCAGTGTTGAAAACTGTACGTACAAAGTCAATATGTTGACACAGACATTTAATGTATGGAGTCTCTGCCACAAAAGAACAACAATAAAAACACCCACAAACTAAACATTGGTACGAGTATTGACTCTTGGTAAAAATTGTTATTTTAAACTATTAGTATCAGCCGACAATTACATAACTGGTGCATCACCATTGCTATTTAATTAGGGCCCGAGCACGAATGGCAAGGGGCCGAAAGGGAACATATTGTTGTCCTTCAGATTGTTATTATTGTTCTTTGGCTTCCAAAACGTGGTGGGAAGACGTTAAGCCCAAGACGAACAAAAAAGTCGATTGTAACCATGGCCTCAACTCAACAGGAAGTTGGGCATTTTGAATTTTGGCGATTTGCACCCTATGTAAAATTAGTGCAGACAAAAAAATTTGCAAAAAAACAGGGCAGATTGGTTTTGGTTAAATCATCCACAGCCAGATGTGAATAATAAACCCACGACTGCCAGTGATTGGACCTACAAACAGATAAGAGTGACTATTAGTGAGCATTTAGTATCAGTGCACATTAGTTATTAGTATTTTGATTACATTTTTCTATCATACACTTTCTAAAGTGTGTCTAATTAAGTATAGATAAAAAGGTAAAATGTGCAACAGGGGAATAGTTAGAGCATTAACTAACATGTTCCAGGAGGGGGCAGTATAAAGCCACAGTATGAGGCCCTTTTTGGTCGCTGGCCAACTGCTCCTCTCAGCTGGTGAACAGTGCTGTCATATGGTGATAGTGTTATACTACACTTCTGTAATTTATCTTGGAGCGCCCAGGGATGAATACATGCCATATGTGGAGGAAGTGGTCAGGCAGGCGTCCCGCCATACAGCACTGTCGAGTCAGTCTGGGCCACTGCCACGGCCACTCGCCTCCCTAAGCTCTGCCATGTGGGAATGTGGTGGTTTTTTTTTCCACACTGGTGGGTGTTTCTGTGTGTGAGGTGTTTATATTATTAGATCTGGCAAACAAGAGAAAAGAAATCTGACCACATGGTTTTACCTTCTCTTTCTCAGCTCTTTTGCCAACGCTCTCTCTCTGTGTGTCCAAAACTCTCTGCTGTACCACTCTTTCAACATCTGCTCACAGGCCCCACAGAACCACTCCACTCTGGACTCTATCTGACCCGCTGTGACAGCTCAATGGGCTAACATTCCTGTGAAGAGGCACAGACTGACCTGTTCCGTGCCAGACCGAAATGTAGACGTGCGAGGGCCGCAGTTCTCGGAGCCAGAGGGCCGAGAGCAGCGTGTTTGAAATACTGTAGGTATGAGTGAAGGTGTGTGCGGCCCTGCACACGCACACGCTCACACGCACAGGCACACGCACAGCACAGGCACTGCGCACACACAACGCTCATCATCCTGCTCCCAGGTGATTATTAATAAACTGTAAGTGTCATTTTATCTTCACCACTCCACTGGTACACAACCACGTGCATGAGCAAGTCATAGGTAAAAAAAATAAATAAAAATAAAAATTATGTAACTCGTGAGTCACCAGGCATAAAATGAGACAGCGAGAAGCTTGTTCTATGCGGCCAGAGTTAAATCAGGACAGAGCTTATATATTATAACAACTGGCCTGTATTTACAGAAGCTCAGGCAGGGGAACCATCAGATCTCACCACTATATCCTCAATCAATCCTATCTTATTATTATTATTATTATACAGAATCTTCTCCTTATACGATACGATAGTAATTAACCTGACAGTAGCAACACGTCACTATTATTGGCCTTTTTTTTTTTCATCGTCTGATAAGTAATAATCAATTATAACTTCCACTAAAATATAACTCAGCCAGTTGTCAATTGGGCTGAAGCTAAAGATTATTTGCATAACCGATTAACTTAACGAGTACTTTCTTTGTTATTTAATCGAGTACTTGTTTGGTTTGTAAAATGTCAGAAGATGGTTGATCAGTGTTAAACAAACCTGGAAATGTTGCCGTCTTATTTTGTCCACGAAGCAAAATGATTAATTTCTTTGACAAATGAAGAAAATAAACCAGGAAATATTCACATTTAACCCTGAGAACACAGAGCATTTAGGCTGCTTTTTTCCATTACTAGAATATGCAATATGTTGTGTCATATATCCTTTTCTTCAATCTGATAAAAAATATATATTCACCAACTATATAAACACACCAGAGCAAAAAGTGAACTTTGTGAATTTTGAGGTATGTCACAGTTCCAAGTTAGCTTGGCTCGTTTTATGAACAAAAATGAAAGAAAGAACGGTGTCATTTTGTGACATAATTGTGACATAATTACTGCTACTTTATATCGCTACTAAAAATTTGATATAAAATTAATCATAACTTTGACTCAACAACACATAAAATCATTTTTAAAGTCTGAATATGTGACCTCTAAACACACATGATGTCCATATAAGGAGTTGTGTATTATTCCCACGGCAATCTACCATGGGTCCACCTGCGACGAATAATTTAGTAATTGATTAATAATCGATAGATCAAATAATCGCTGCAGCTCTCGTTGTCAATGGAGGCCACCTGGACTTTGTCATGTAAATTTAGTGATTGATTTTGTCCAAAAATGTTGTTGAACACTGTCTTTTCGTAGTTGTTTTAGTCCCACTTGTGTTGCAGACAAGCATTTCACTCAATGTACTGTAATGAACGCAGACCTACACACACACAGGCTCTAAGGTTAAATAAAGGTTAAATGGAAAAATGACTGTGTATTAGTAACATGATGTGATAATAAAAGTGTTCAAAGCGACATAAAACGAAAAAAAAAACAACCCAAAGTTTAAATTTCAGCATCTGGAGAGGACGATAGTGGATTCTTAGAAAAAAAGTAAAAGACGTCACTTTGGATTTTCTGACTTTAAAGACAAAGCTAATCAAAATATGAGCGGACAGTAACAGAATAATTCATATTGACCGTGACTCCAGGTTGCACTCTTCAGTGTCCATTATCCCTATTGTGGCGGAGGGAAGAGACGAATCAGGCAATCAAACATCTACCTGACCCAACACTCAGAAAGACCTAAGCCAATTGGGAGCTTCTTCACTCAATGCTAAATGATTTCTGGGCGATGAGATGAGATAAAAATATCCACTTAGCCAAACAGGCTCACTGAGCAATGCACAGCCTGAGCAGCACATGGTGGGTTTTTTCATTCTTTTTTTTCATCAGTGCTGGTTTTTACTAACAGTGCTCATAGACCCAATAACATGAGGGCATTAGGGGACCTTATGTCCCATGTTGTGGGACAGGCAGAGACAAGAAGTCCTCATTTTCCAGGCATGTCCGAAAGGCTGAAATTCTCCTCGTGGGGAGAAATGCAGCAGCCTGTGTGTGTTGGCAAATAAGTGTGAACAATCCAATCATATCTTATCAAGATGTTACATAAGCAAATAAATGAAACAGCACTTGGATGCAACGGCAAATAATTAAGAGGTTTAGGGATTAAATAGAATTAGCTCAGGGAGCTTTCTGAAAACACCATGTAGTTTAATCTCAGGAACAGGGTTGAGCGCTTACCCAGCTGGTTATAGTTCCTGAGATAAATCACATGTTGACATGAAGCAGAGGCATTAATCGCCATGTTACACGGACAGACAGCGCGACGCGGTGGATCTCCGTCGAGTTAAAGTCGACGTCAGCGCGGTTGGGTTCATCTCACCTTGAGCACAGTGATGTTCCACGCGTAGCTCTCCATGGCTTTCTGGAGTTTGCGGCCTTTCAGTCCCTCCTTTGCTCCGATGCGATGCAAGTCCTCGTGGAAGTCCAGACCTGGACGGAGACACACGGGAAACACACAATCATTATTAAAAACTTATTCATATTTAAGTAAGTCACTTTATTTTGCACATTTTTATTGTGTACAATGTTGATCACCATCTCAGGAAACAATGGCACATCTTTTAATCTCAGCATTTATTCTTCTTTTATGCAGATTAATACCCTAGTTAATCTACTTTTTTCACATTTTAAAATGTCTAAATGATTTTTGATTGTCTATTATTTCAAATGCCGAGGTGCAGGTAAATTGTCATGGAAATAATACACAACTCCTTATATGGGCATGGACATGTTGAGTCAAATGAATAATTTTATATCACATTCAAATTTCACAAAGTGAATTATTATTCTCAATTAAAAATGATAAATTATAAATGTAAATAAAAATTATAATTTCATCAGATTGCCTATAGGTTGTGCTAAAAAAAAAAGAATATAAGACACTGTATTGCACATTCTTAAAACCTTTATATACATTTTAACATAGCAATGGAAACAAGCAGCCTAATTGCTCTGTGTTCTAAGGATTAACTAGTGTATAATCTTCTGTGTGGTTGGAAAACTACATTTCCATGTTTTTTGTCTTGTGAAATAAAACGTTTTAAGACAGATTTATCTTTGATAAACATCTTACAGAGGGCACGACAGACAATTGTTTGAAACACAAGTCCCAAACAGTGAGATAAAAGTGCTTCATGCTGCTCCTATTAAAACTTTAAATGCATAATAAATATGGCAACCACTGGGCCAGTATTAAAACAAAAATATATCGCAAGAATACAAATAAATGCATCAATAGTGTATGTGTCAAAGGTGCAATGTTACTTATTTTTTATGTCACTTTTTTATCTTTTTAAATCTTCGGACTGTAAACCTCCGTCCAAATGGAAGAGGTTCAAATTGATAGTGTACGCATTTGTAAACGTGTTTCTGCTAAACATCGATCCATATCATGATGAACTTGCTCCATAACTTTCCATTTATTTATTTATTTTTTATTTCACGCGACAGAAACACAATCATGACCTCCATAACAAATGTAGTAACATAACAGTTTCTTGTTTGCTTCTTATCCCTTTTTCACTTTGCACTGCGACACATTTTGCACAACAAACAAACAGCTCACTCCTCGGGTCAGTGTCACGGCGTTCAATAACGCTGCATTACCAATTACACCTCTAATTAATCCATCTATAGGTCCGGCTTGCTTTATCCCGGGCAGATGATGACTAATCCACTGGCTTTCAAGAGCACACTCCACCTAAAGCTGCAAGTCTCTGCCTCTTTGTCAGTCTGTCCCTGACAACTGACCTCATGCAACTCCAGCTTTGATTCACTGTCTTGCAGACTATTGACAAAACATAATACACTGTAATTTACAGCACTGGCGGTAACTCACTGTTGAGTCCTCACCTCTTTGCAGTGACTAGTTGGTGCAAACAACTGCCTGCACCATTAAATCAATGTGGGCGAGCTCCATAACTAAAGAGACGGTGACATGTTACATTACTGTGCTGTGATAACATGGCGATGTGTAGCAAGGAGGTAATACTGCAGCAGATGTTAATATCCAGATAATAATTTGGAAATGAGAATTACTGTAGAACAGTAACACAAACTGCAGCCTGTAAAATGAATTAAAAAAATCGTCGTGCAGGTGTTGTTTTTGTTGTTGTTGTTGTTTTTTTGCAGGACTACTACTTCAGCAACACCAACCAGGTTTAGCACGCGGCAAAAATTATACCCCCTTTTTTTTCAATGAAGAAAAATCAGCTCATGTGAACAGTGTGGCTCTAACACTGTCTGGGGAGTTGATGTCAGGAGGTTGCTCTGATCACACTTCCTACCAGGGTTTCCCTGCAGTGGAAGTGTACCTAACAAACTGCCAACTGAGTTTGAAGCACCTTAATTGTTGTAAAAAACAATCCTTTAATAATAATTATTAATAACAAGAATAATAATAATAATAATAATAATGATGTCCTAATACAATAGCTGAATTTGAGTGAAGGAAACTTGTTATGTTAAAAACGTATTGGTTTAAAGGGGACATATTATACCCTATTTCCCCCATTAAAATAGTTCCCTAGTGTCCTAATGAACATGTCAGTGACATGCTTTAGTCAAAATACCATAAGGATGAAGAATCATAGTAGTTCAATAAACCTGCTAAACCCGCCCCTTTCAGAACGCTCGGTTTTCGTGCATGGTCCCTTTATATGCAAATGAGACACAAACACACACCCACTTCTTCCAGGGGGTTTCTGATTTGTCCTCTTTACAGCGCTTTACAGCTCTATTCGTCTCCCCCTCCCTCCACTAGTTCTCTGACAATATCAACATGGCAGCGTGCGCAGAAAACAGCGAGAGTGCCGTCACAGGAAGAGACGTCCTACATAAGGATCGAGCCGAACACTGCCGAACTGTAAATCAGTTAAAAACACTTATGAACAGCACCACTGATCGCCAGTGGCGCGCGGCGAGCTGAATAAACTGCCGCTGTATGTTACTGTATCAGACCGGTGACTGTGCTCCGGAGACCTCGCCACCACTGACCAGCTCCGGTGCTCCGGCGAGCTGGCGATCAGCGGTGCTGTCCCTGAGTATCCATGTGTCGGAGGTCTGTTCCTGTGACAGCACTCACACATACAGCAACAGTTTAGGCAGCTCGCTTGAAACAGCTGCTGTATATGACTGTATCAGACTGAGTTTGTGCTCCGGTCATGGAGGACGTACTGAACAAATATTTTAAATTAGGACGTGTCAGAATGGTCAGTTATGAGCTCTGTGTGACCTTTTCTTAACAATGTGTGTGTTTGTACGTCGGTGAAATACATCCCCTGACTAAATATGGCGACCGCTGGCCGCAGTCCGAAGTGGTGCGAACACACGTTTGCTGACTTTATCCGGCACATTAGCTTCATATATAAAATCCTCTGTAAAACACTGTGCTCCACTGTGCAGCCACCAACAGGACACTTGTCCCTCCGCGTTGACATAATACTGCTCTTCCTCCCTCGCCTGCACTCTCGCTGGGACAAGGTGGAGCTAAGGTGGAGCTCGCGAAGTAAACTTACTGGTGGGGCGGTAACATTCGCGGTGAAATGCGCATGCTGCCGTCATAAGCGCAGAGAATTCAACATCGAGTGTTTTATCGCCTATACTTACACTAAGGGGAACCACGAAAACATGACTGAGTATTCTTTTTCCACACTTTGGCGACTGGTGGGGCCTACAGAGTCCCAAATATAAGTTTTAAAATGGTTAAAAAGTTGATTTTGCATAATATGTCCCCTTTAATATTCCATTCAGCACCTTATAGGTTCAATTTTGAGCTTTCTGTGACGACCGCACACCACACTTAATGGGCAAAAAGAAGCCGTAATGGCGCTGTAAATGGTCTGTACTTATGTAGTGCTTTTATAATCTTGATGACCACTCAAAGCTGCTGTGCACTACAGTTTTGTCATTCCCCCGTTCACTCACACTTTCATGCAGCGCATTTTCTACCACTCCTCTTTCATCCTCATTCACACGCTGCCGGCACAACCATCAGGAGCAATGTGGGGTAAGGTTTCTTGCCCAAGGACACTTCAGCACGTAGACGAGCGGAGCTAGAACCGACAACCTCTGAGCTGAAAGACGACTCTCTCTACCGTCGCTGTAGCTCCTTTAACCCTTTAACACCTAACCCTCAAAATGTCCCTCTGGACTTTTTTGATTCATCTCACCATAAAAGGACCAGAAAATGTCCTGTAACTAAGTGCTTTTGCCCATTATTCCCAGAATAACTTCCAATATCTGGCAGTGAAGAAAAACTAAAAGGTTTATTTAGAAAAACACTGCAGTTACAATAACATTAATTTCGAGTCTTTGTCTCTCAATGTGCAACAACAGGCCAATTCTGGCTTTGACGTGCAACTTCTCAGCCTTCACAAACCATCGTGTAACTACAGTAATTGTGCAAAGTGTGTTTGTGCAAACGTGTCGTCCGTACGCTGAGCTCTGTGTTAGAAAGTTTAGAGGTACAATAATTAGTCTAGTGGTGAGACGGTGGCCTTCACATACCAGAAAGGATGTAAACATTCTCTCTCATCTCTCTCTTATTCTTACTTACTCTCACAGCCATTTTCTCTCTCTTCTTTGTTGTTGTTGTATGCATTAGGTTGATGTGGGCAAAGCCATTCAACATCGGTTCATACCGACGGCCTCCGTAAATTAATATACAGAAACATTATTCTGTTTCTGAGCCTCACAGTCGTATTAGCAGAGCTCAGGGTTGATTTGATCGTGTAATCTGGTGTAGTTTATGGGCTGTTGTTGCTGCTGCTGCTGCAGAGCTGAGCCACGGTGGTTTCTGATCACAGGACTTGGGGAGAGAGGCAGGCGCGGAGCCGAATAAGAGATGAAATTAGCTAGTGGCGGCTTGTCACAATACGGCCTCTTCAAGCATTTAATTTACCAATTATCGAGCATTTCCTCCCTCTAACAGTCCCACAGTAGCTGTTCTTTACTGTCACTTAAAGTCTTTGAAATCCGAGCCAATAAACAGAATGTGGCCCCTGTAGCAGACTTGAAGGAAGAGAAAACTTAGTGCTTTGAACAACAGAGAGACTGAGGGGGGACAAAACTATGTCACAGTAGAGTAGACACACATACACAGACAAAAGCATCCGTCTGGATTTACAGTCTGCAGAGAGTAGAGAGGGTTCCCCCTTTGTAATGAGAGCTGCAGCAACATCTCTTATGCTCCAAATAAATAACGCCTGGACAAAGAGCATGTGTGAGAGAGAGACAGAGAAAAATCTGAATCTCCAAAGAGGATGTGATGAAAAGAAATGATGAAGCCAAAGAGGTGAGAGGGAGAGAAACAATCACATCAGCGTTTCATTAGTGTCGAGTCATACACACTGCAAAGCCTGCACACAATATCACGACTGAAAATACACAGAGAGAGATTTTCCAGCTGCTGAAGAGGCTGGGACAACAGTAACTCTGAGACAAAGAGAGGGACATGTTTTTATCCCCTGGATTTCCACGGAAATGGAACGGTGTGGCCACAAATCAAGCCAGCACAGTTGTCAGCCAGAGAAGCTCTGCATTAATAAGTACGGTTGCGCTTGCCGAGAGAGACAGCCTGTTCCCCGAGCCTTCTTTAAAGATCCACTGGGTATAATTTATTGGCAGAAAGTGAATTAACTGCAACAAAATAACCAATATCTTCACAATCAATTTGTCTGTTGATTATATTCTCGATTGTCGTTGTTATATGGAGCAAATAAAGCAGAAAATATTAACATTTGAAACGCTAAACAAATCAGGCAGCTTAAAAAAACAAAACTACTCAATCCGATTAATATTAATTATCAAAATAGTTGACAATCGAGGAAGCAGTTAATACAAATGAGTACATCAAATATTGACTTAATTATTCTTATTATTCTTCTTATTATTAATAATAATAAGAAGAATAATAATAAAAAACTTCTAGTAACTTAAGAACATTAATCAAGTATCTGAGAGAAACCTTTGTGTGAGCTGCCCAGAGTTCCAACTCCAATGTTCTTATTTGGCTTTTAGTCCCAGTTGTGCTTGATATTTACTTATACTTATTTGATGTGGGTGCAGGAAACATTTTGGCTTTATTTAAGCATGCACAGCACTTTGGGAAACAGGGGCGACCTTGAGCTTGACCTTCTGTAGCAGCCCAAAGGGACAAGCCAGGGTGACACCATTAGATGTCACCAATTCTCACACACTGGACCTTTAGTATTGTCAATGCTGTTGTCAAGCCAGACCAATGAATGCCTCACAGACTCAGACGAAAACAAAAGAGACGCTCAGAAGCACAGAGATGTTGTATAAATGGCTTAATTAACTCCAGAGTTGTCTCTCAGGCACCGTATCCTCTATAATGGCATCGGAAAATCAGTCTTCCTGATGACAGACGAGCTCACTGAAGGAAATCCACTAAGTTATGACATCCAGGGCAGCAGAGGCTGGTTAGGAGACGGAGTGGGAGTTCACAGATTAGATTTGCATGCAGACTCATAAGAGTATACTGTACACACAGAGACACATTTAACACGGTGGTCGCATCTGGATGTGCCAGAGTGTGTATCCCAGCTGTCCGTCTGGTCCCCCATTAGCGGTGTGTGTGATGCGGAGCCATCAATAGTGCCCAGGGGGGACCATCAAGCACCTCTCCATCCTCATCAACACGTCAGCTTCACAGCCCAAATCAAACTGATTAGCTGCAATAATGACCTGGCATAAACTGAACACAGGAAGGAGAGAGGCGACAGAGGTGGGGCTGCTGGGAAACAACAACCACAGCGGCTCAAAACTGTCCGTTCTTGTGACCATTATTGTGACGCCCAATGTGCCAAGTCACTTCGTTTTGCTGGGATTAAAAAATTAAAAGGCACAAGGTTAAGTCAGGTTGCTCAATCCTGATTGCAGCCTGCGTGTCATTGTGATTACGGCTTTGTCACAACAACAGCATTCAGCTGATGAGCCCAGCACAGTGAGAACTATGTTAGCGGCGAGGGCAAAAAGTGTCTGATTTAATCAAGTGCCTTAAAGCTGCAGTGCGTAACTATTGGCGATGGCGTCTGACTCTGACGCTGTTTTGCAGCATTTATCCCGTCAACCTGATGAATGACTGCAGTAGACTTCACTCTACTCTACTCACACTCTGTCGGTCTTTACATTAAATAAATCACTTCCTGTGTGCAGCGTGAGGATGTAGCTGCCCCGCCCACTGCTCCATTGACTCCCAGAGAAGCTGCGCTTCCATGGAAGTGAGGGTTATGCCGCATTTGTCCAATCACCGTCGAGGTCACCGCAGTGAAAAAAGAGAAGAGTTGAAGCTGAGCTTCAAGTGGTTTTAATGCGGAGTCTGCTACAGGAATACGGAAATCACGCGAGGTGATTATCATCCGTGATAAACAGCAGATTCTGATTCTGATCGAGCATTGAAATATAAATCCGGTCTCCCCTGGACGTCACTGCGTTACTTGGTCCTGACTCACGTGTGTGTGTGTGTCACACGACAACATCATCTCTGTCACTGCGTCACTGCAGAAGCTCAGTTTGTCAGCTCTCGATCACAACCACTGAAAAACTATCTTTGTCTTTGACACTAAAGGAGGGGTTTACATACCGGAGCTTTAATCTGCAGTCAACTCATTTGACAATGGCTTGAATGTAATAATGTAATGGACAAAGTTACCCATGCAATCGCACATTCTCTGACAACCCATCATCTAACAGTACCTGCCCTCCCCCCCTTACTTCTCACACAGCCATTAAGCCAAAATTATACCTTTTGTCTTCCACATCGCCGGAGACAAAACCTTTAATTCCTTGTAAATCCACCGTCTCTGACTTCTTGGTTTTCAGTAGCAGTTGCCATTGTTATTATCAGCCTGTGGGAAGTCATGTGGCTTATGAGACATCTTCTGATGGGCACATTCAGTGCTTTGTCAGTCTATCAAAATAAATTCATGCCTTCCGACCCGGCAGAGCGATGACAGTGTTTGATTGCGGAGCAACGAGTTCAGCCTGTTTACGGGCGAAACAACACAAAGACGACAGAAAGAAAGCCTCCTCCATGTGAAATGGTGCATAATTTTTTTTAGGGCTTTCTGACTCGTGGATGTAGTATTAAATTGGAGTGGCTTACCTCCGACCTCTTGACCTTTCCATTTGTCACACGTTCAGCGACGTGAAGGTCAAGTTATATCACTGCCACAATGAATAATTCATGCTCTCCAGCAACTCGGTGATTTTGTTTAAGGCACTACACCGCACGATAAATTAAAATGCACTATTAAAATAACACGGTCAGATGTACTCACTTTAAAATATGCAGTCAATTATCCTGTTAAAGCTACAGTGTGTGCGTGTGTGCGTGTGTGCGTGTGCCACCGACACCTGATGAGACAGGAAGCAGATGGAGAGGACAAAGAGCACGCTGAGCAGAGGAGCAGTACAGGAGTGTCGGAAATAATATTGGAAAAATAATTAGTGCATTTAAGCTGAGAACAGATTAATATGGCATATTTAAAAGTCTTGTGTCAGGCGTCATTATAATTTCCTATATTTCCTCTATATATCTCTATGAAAAGCACAATTCATGCACAGCAAACATAGATAAACATTTATGTTTTCTTCAGAAATCTTAACATGTTACACATTTTTAAAAAGGTTCAACATGCCACACTCAGCTTTCAAAGATGTAATGAAACAGAAATCACATAATGTAACGATACAGAAGAGAGCAGGAGTTATCACAGAGTGACGTAACACTCCGTCCTCCGCCGTGTGTTGTTAATGAGCCTCCATTTTGAAAAGTGGTCGGACTGCTGCATTTAAGAGGTTTACATTACTTCAAATATGACAAAATAGTAAAATGAAACATACGCACATGCAGCAAAATAACAAGAACATGCCTTGAAATAAACTAATTAATAATGATTCAGTGTTTGAAAGGAAGTGGGATGAAATAAGGAACGTTTCTCGTCCTCCCCGCTGGAAATGCTGGACTCACACAAATATATATATGTATATATGTATATATATACACATACATACATGTTGAATTTTAATGCAGCAAGTTGCTCAGCAGTGACACAAAGTTGTTCAAATCCTCCAGTTATATTGAAGAAGAAAGCTTTTTTCCTCTTGGACTTGTACATAATCTGATGCATACATAACGTTACAAGCCTGTTTTCTTGTTAGCATGGCCGACACACATGTGCGTGTGGTTGTTATCACGATCCTGTTTGCTTTGCCGGCTCCCTCCTTCCCTCCCTCCCTACCTCCTTCCCTCCCAGGTTTTTGCATTTCACACCTTTAAATAATGTGAGGAACTGCTGTGGTGCATTCTGAGCTACTATTAATTCAGACCATACATTCCCACTGGCCAACAAGGTTAACACTAATTTAAATAGGTAATATGCAATCAGCAATAGGTCAGAATCCACTGCTCCTCTTCCTCTCATAAATTGGAATTTGGTCATCGGTGTTGTCCGGCAATCTGCAGTGAGACGACGTGACGTGATCTCTTGCGTTCACTAATTTAAAATGCAGTTAATGTCTGGATGCACGACTGAAAAGACACAGAATCATGTGTGTATGTATATATATACAGAGTGTTTGGTGGCTTAGATTGAGGCATGTGTGTTAGTGCCGGGGGCAGAGGAGTGGGAGTAGGCGATATGGGGAAGTGCTATGTTTGGCATGCAGCTGAGGCCCCTCAGCGCTGTCGCTCCAGCCCTCAGCCTCATTGTATCCATCATTCTTACATAATCCTGCTCTCATGTGGTAATCTCATAACTGCCAATGAAGGAACTTCCATGTTTTCACTTTAATTAGATTCCAAGGATTACAGTGCGCTCACGTCTCCAGAAAAGTCTTATGAAGCCCTTTGAAAAGTAGTCGAATTATCACAAAACAAAGCTGATTTTCTCACTGTAACTTCCTTTTTATTTTTGTTTGTTTTTGGAGAAATAAAGTCTTCCCCTGGCAGCAGCAGTGAGTTAAGCATCAGCCTTTGGTCGTGTGAGGTTTCAGCTAAACTTCCCCAATCATCGCCTTTGAAGATGCCTTCAGCTCTGAGCGCGGGAACCGTGCAGCCCAGGGACAGTTAAGCCATTGAAAACACACCCCTGGTAACTGCACAGCACAAATATCAGCTCGGGCTTGTTGTGCTGGGCATGTGGGCATAGTGGACTTAAATTGGCTTATCAGCCTCAGGATACTGGGCTGCCATGTGCCAGAGAGCAAATCTCCCAAGTTTACTTTGGATTCATCTGCATGCACAAAGTAAAAATGGCTTCCCGGGTTTCTGCCCAAAATTATACAAACATATAAACTTTATAAAACGTTCATTTAAAAGCACAGTATGTAATTGCTGCCATTAGGGGTCTCGCAATCAAACAACAAAAGACCTACATTAGCTGGTGTTAAAATAAACGGCTTTATTTTTTCCGGTAATGGAATAATTGAACTAATTACTGTTTGACAATAAAATGCAGCGCGTTACTATAATTAAGCTCGCGGAAGCTGTTTTCATCCAGCCAAACTCTCACAGCCGTGCAAGTCATGATGATTGGCTAAGGAAACTGGGAGTACCTCATAGAGAATGTAAACAGTATACATATCAAAAGCTCTAAAACATCAGTTGTATTTCATTGGTCTACTATTATCAGCGGGGGTCGCTGTGCCAATCTCAGCTGACATAGGGCGACATAGTAATTCAAATATCTATAATAATATATTAAATGTGATGGATCGTCCCACAGCAACATTAAAATAGTGTAGTTTAGTGTACAATGTTTTCTGTTAATAACTTATTCTATTGAGTGTCCATTTCATTCATTAAAGACATTTAATATTCAGTAATTGAGCATACAACTTAAATGTAAAGTTAAATGGTGGCGGGCAGTAACGTGCCCAACACTGCTGTTTTAAGATACTTTACATGGTATTTCTTCTATTGTTTTCTATTTGCACCATTCTGTCTTAACTTAAACTGCAAGTGCATGACTTATGTTACTGTAAACGACACGTGTACATGACCACACCCCCACCACCCCTCTACTACATAGTAGCAATAATAACTCCAACCGTTTGCAGCCATCTTGATTAACCAGCGCGACGATGCCGCTGTGTTTCGACCTTGCCTCTGTCAGACATGGCGTACATATAAATCACTTCCTGTGTGCAGCACAGCAACGTTGCCAGACGACATTGAGACTCATAACACAGCTACAGAGAGTCACACGGAGCGGATAGAGGGAAGGGAAGCTGTGATTGGCCATCAAGACCAATCACGGACAATAAAGGATCCTTAATGTCATAACTGCAACTGAAATTGCACAACAAGGTCAGACGGAGGGTTTGATCAGAGCCGCTGCGACTGAGCCACAAGGGACCAACCTGACAGAATGTGTCTAACATGCTAACATTCATTCATTCATTCATTTTGATGGTGGGAGGAAAGCCCAGAGGAAACCCATGAGCCCAGAGAGCCCAGAGGAAACCCATGCAGACATGGAGAGAACATGCAAACCCAGCACCTTCTTGTTGTGAGACAACCGTGTACTGAACGTATGGTCTGTATCTTTTATTGCACTTTTCTGGTTTTCTCGATGACCACTCAAGGCTGCTTTACACGACAGTGTTGGCAGTCATCACACCCATTCACTCACACGTTACAATGGAGATGTCCAACGTGCTTCTATTTAAACAGGGGGTTTTTCACCGGATTAACTGCTGAGTGGTGAAGAAGCAAAACAAATGAGAGGCAATTAGTGCTGAATGTCAAATAGGCCAGTGAAGATCGGCCACTTGAGTTCTTCATTTAAAGCCATTTGTCTCCTAATGAGCTTATTAAGGTCAATTTTATTCTCTCTTCTGAAAAACACAATTCTAACAAAGATACTTTAGGTTCACCCCCCTTCTCTGTGTTTTGTCATCCCTCCCCTTTCGTTTCATTTCTCTCCCTCTCAAAGGACGTTTATGCTCGATGTCCTCTTCCTCCCGCAGCTCTTTGTCTGCGTGGCTGCCAGATTTATTTTTCCTTTTTCTTTTTTCTTCACCTTTTCAATGACATGATAACAATATGGTGAAAACTCATTGATAATGACCCGATCTATCAACAGCTGCTGTCGACGGAGATGCTGCTGGAGTGAACACACTGCACTAATTCTATTAGATAAGAGGACGCAAGGTCTAATAGTGTGTGAATCATACGGTTTTTCATCAAAACAGAGGAGCTGAAAATAGTCCTCTCCAAATCAGAATTTATTTAGTTTTGTGTCTTATGATCTGATTTTTCCGGACTAAAATATGAAGAAATGACAGCAAGTGACATAATTCCATTTGACTAACACAAAGCTTGGCCTTGAGTTGTGAGTCATCTCTCTCTCTCACTGCAGAGTCTATTGTGTGCTGCTCTTTCTACATTTGAAAAAAACAAAAACAACCCAGAATCATCTCAAGCTGATAGCAAGGAAATTGTCTCCAGGTGTTGCAGCTATAAGAACTTTGGCACGTTCCTGTAATGTAGTATACCTGCACGTTGTGCTTGTGTGAGCTTGGAGTAGACCACATCAGCTGACTCGATTAGCGTCCTGGTGGTTTGGATCATCTAGAAGACAAAGATACATGGAGTTAGTTTTGCATCTTAGCAGTCATGCAGAGCTGGGATGAGGCACATGGGAACTTCATATAGTTATAAAAAAAAAAGGAGCAAAATGAAACATTTAGGGAAAAAAATGAAAGTGAGGCTGTAACCTTCAACCGATTCAACCCTTTCAGCAGCCGGGGCTTTTGTTTGTGTACATTAACAATAAAGCCTCAACCCAATGAGCTCTTATGTAAATGTGTTCATCTGATTACTTTAACTGCGGGACACATCATCATCGTCGTCGGAAGAAGTGGATATTTTCCAATTAACCGCGTGTGGGTGGAAAACATTGTTGGGATTTCCTTTTCATTTGGCATGAAAGAACAAGTGAACTTCATATTGCAATCATGGGAAAAGTTAAATTGTAAGCAGGCAGTTAATTCAGTTTCGCCGTGTTCAACTTTATAAGCCTGTAAAAATGGAGAATTTATTGGTCTGAGCATGTGGAGTACACTGGACTCTACTAATCTAATTTAACTGAATTTATACACTGTACATATAATCTCAATATAAGCCCATTCAATCACTTATGTATGTGGAGAGACTCCTTATAAATGATTTATTCCAGCATCCCCACGCTCACTGCACCATTTGTTATGGACATACAAACTACACAGCAATAACCTGACCCGTGTAAAATCTGTTTGTTTATATACATGAACATGTGTACATGTATTATGTCTGAATCTGTTAAGAGCAGTGGCGGCTGCTGGTCTTTGAAAACGGGGGAAGCTCATTTCAGGCCCAGTTATTTATTCATAAATTCAGCAAACGAACCAACTAGAACAAGAAACTCAATAATTATGTAACAGCGTTTTTATTCACAGTGTACATGTACAAAATGACAATGGTCCATATCGCCGAGCAAATAACACACAAAGACCGGCTATTTGTCTCCAGACTTTGCTTGCAAAATCCATACAGGACTGAGGCAGAAAAAGCTGCACTGTTGTGTATGTTTGTGCAATGCTGTCAATCAAAAACTGACTCCACCCGCCAGACTTTTCCTCCAAACACCATGCAGAAGCCCAGCGACCGCTCCATTGACTCCCAGAGAAGCTGAGCTTCCCTGGAAGTGACTATCATGCCGCATTTGTCCAATCACCGTCAAGCTCACCGCAGTGAAATAAAACTATTCTGTGCCCCATAGAGAACAGATGAAGCTGAGCTTCAAGTGGTTTTAATGTGGATGCTGCTATGGGAATACGAAAATCACGTAAGACGATCTGATTCTGAACAAACACGTTCCAAACGGGTTCTGGCGCACGTTTTGTATTGAAAACTGTGAGCTTGGCAGTGAAAGTGGAATACTTGTACTGTATAGTGTTACCACAAGGACAGATGCAGGCGCCTATTTTCACCTCCACTTTTGCAACTGACCATCACAGCGTGGTGTTGCCTGAGCCGGAAACATCATCCCACAGGCTGGGGTGAAACGGCTCGAGCTGCCTTGCAGCAGTGAGGAGGAAGATAATGAAGTTTCACACTCCTGTTAGCAGGGAGACAGGAAGTTGACTCTCATATTGTGGGTGTGTGCGTGTGCATGCCTTTTCTTGTTCTGCAGTCCTAATGAGAAGTGGTGACAGTGCAGAGCGTGAGCTCAGTTTGGACAGTCCCTTTCACAAAGGCGATGTGTCAAACACACCCGATCAGCCCACACTTCCAAGAACTTATTGATGTGAGCAATGTGTGACGAAAGCATTATCATCACTGAGAGTTGTAGCCATAGCGAAAGTTAAATGGAAATGATTGCATGCGACTGGGTCTTGAAGCTAGATTACTTCCTGTTGGTGCACAAAATGTTGAGTTGACAAAAGAAGCCCAAGTATAATTTATTATAATTATACATCAAACTGAATGTTAACACACACAAACAATGGCTTATGAAGCATTTTGGGTAAATGGGTAAGAACGAATGGAAACATGCAGCGTCGACACGTGTTTACATGCACACACTGATCTTTAGAATGACAGTCACAGTTTGCTTTAGCTACTATATGATCAGCTCAAGGTCATAGCCCATATGTGTGGTTGAATTAATATAATAATTAATAATTAAATGAAATAATTAAAAAAAATAGGATAAATAAACTGCATATTTAAAAAAAGAAAAAGAAAATGAATTTAAAATAGCTTAGCAAAAACTGCTTGTTATACAAATAACAAGCATCCAATCAGGTAACGAGGGTATTTTATGTCTCAAAAAGACTTAAATATGATCATCTAGGCTTCTTTCACCTTGTCTGAGGAAAACATGTTGTGGAATGGAGCGTGAGAGTAGCTCTGACATCACCAGGAAGCCCCCTGCTTGATTTGGGCCTCGTAAAAGCCAAAGTAGCTCAGTTTTGGTGCTGCACGCTGCGTCACTGCTTATGTCAGCAGGAAAAAAAAAGGAAAAAAAAAAAACCCCAGCAGATAACATGAGCACAGCAGCATAAACTAGACAACCTTGTTCCTCACTCGTGAGAGACCCACTTCACCAGCTCCCACTGAGCTTCACAAGCAGCAGGATGAGGGGGAGTAGACACCGCGGGTGATAACTAATTACAGGCAGAGTTCTTCAAACCCTCTTTTTGGGCTGTGCCAATGTCAAGTGGTGAGACATACAGTGTTGTTATAGCGGAGGAGGCAGGATGAAGAAGGACACGTGAAATTATACAATGAGCAGTTGCAGCTTGACAGACTGACTGGTCAAATATGCGGTTTGGGCCTCGTTGAAATTCCGTGTCAAACACACCCAGCAGTGTGAAACCTCAGCCATCTACTGTACCATTAAGGGAGCGAGATAAACATCTGCTTTTCTTTTTCATTTTGGTAGGAGCAGCACCTATGAAAATCTGCCGAGTGCAGGAAGTGCTTATCACATCACCACAAACCTCTGATATCAAACCTCGGAGCCTGAATGCTTTGTTTATCTGAACCTTAAGTAGTGCAATGTTGTGCACTGTGAGGTGCGATTGCCTTCACCAGCCATTCTCAAACTTAAAATCTTAAATCTAACCATCGTTTGCACAGAGGGATGATTCAAAACTCTTATCAAGACCGCACACTTTGTTTCCTGCCTCATGCCTGACCCTGCATTACCGTCACAACCTCGATAAGAATTAGTGACTAGGGAACTATGGTGGCCTTCGCGTACCAGAAAGGAGGCATCTCTTCTATGTTTGTAAAGTACGCTTAAGTTTCAAAATGTAAAAGGCAGCTGGTCTATCGGTTACGGCGACTGTAGAAACATGATGGCACAAGATGGCGACCACACCAAGGACTCAAAAAAAGGACTGATTTCATAGCAATTATGCACTTAGTCAAACACGCTTGTGGTTTATTTCCGCCAACAAACGCTCTTAGATGCCACACACTGGACATGCTGACCTCTGGTCTTCTGTCATGCTTCACCAGATGTCCTCAGACTTTCTTGTTTCCCAAAACACCTGCTCACTTGTTTCCAATTCCCTATCTTTGGAAGCATTTCCTCATTTGCTAACGTCTCACTCTGATCACAATGAGAACAGATTTGAACAGTCCTCACTGCACAGAAACTACATTCAGTCCTGGTTTGAGGATGAATTTGTGCACATTTCTCAGCTGCAGGAAGCTGTTGTCTGACCAGCAGTAGTTTCACAGCTAATTTGCAGACACAAAAATTCCACAAAATTATTACGGATCACCCGCGTTGGGAATCACAGGGTACCTCACGATACCATATAAAACGCGACACATGGTTCACAATACCAATAATATGAGGGTACAATGATTCTGTGACAATCAATATTGCGAGACAATCACGATATCCGTCTAACTGAAGAAAACAAAACATCTGTGAAAAGTCTAAAGTGCAGGATTTCTCTACTTATTCACAACATAGAGAACAACAAGCATAAATCTATTCTCCGCCATTATCCGACTGTGAACTCCATCTTCTTTAGCCAGGTAACTCCCACCCAAGTTTCCCTCATTCAGATGAGCAGTGCTGCCGTGAGGAGACATGGACTAACAACGCTCGGTGAGTGAAACAGACAGGGTTTACTTTAGAGCAACTTCATTTATTAATGAAAACATCCATATTTGCCCTGACGTGGTGATTATCTTATTGCACGAGGGGAGGGGAGCGTGTCTCTTCTTTCTCTCTCAGTCACTAGCACTTGACACACACAGAGATACGCTGACAGTAGACTCATCTGTACAGTCAGGCATAATGTTGTTCTTGCAAACAGAGAGACATTTCTTTGCCAGCCTGTGCGTCTGACCCCTCTGTGCTCCCACGACCAGCTGAGATAAGGCGTGTCCTGCACTAACTCATATTTCCACACAGCAAAAAATGCACGTTTGACACAAACATTCAGATTTAGCCACAACAACTATTCAGGTTTCAGTATGAAACCATTGCATTTCTGGTACATGTGCATGTGGATTATTCACCATGTCATAGGCGTTGAGCACTTTGCGCAGCAGCTCCGGAACCGGACCCTGAGCCTCCATGGTGGGGTAGGCCTCGCTCAGGTCCACCGTGACCCTCAGTGACCGCTCACTGTTCATCAGCCATGTAGACACTGTGAGGATACACTGCTTCATGTTGGCCGCCGGGGTCAGGCCACACAGTTCCTTGAAGGACACCAAGGCATTCTGGGAAGAAAACAACAGTGTGGGACGTGTGGGAAAAAATGCAATCATTCTGAACAATAAATGTTATATTTTTCTTTATAACTACATAGATCTATAAGCAACAATCAACTCCTGGTAGGACTAACTAGGTCATTGTCAAATCATCAGGTTTATAATGGAAGGACCTTGAGTGAGGAGATCTAAACAGAGCGCTGATAATTCAACCATCAGACCACGAACAAGATAAAATACTAGCAAGTGTTTTGTGAAGGAGACAAAAATCTGCAAAAATCTGTTTCCCATAAGTTAACTTTCAAGTTTTCTCCTTCATATGTGAAATCTTCATATCTAGGTCACTACTACAAATATTTATGTTAAAGACGACAACATTTCTATTCAATGCTGCTCTATAATAACATGTCGACTGTAACAATAGCAACAATAGAAGCCTTATTTATATAACAATCCTGACAATGTTTTTCCCCAAACAATGTTAGCAAGTAAAAACAATAAAAAAAAATCATAAAATAAATAATCATGCCACAGTCTGGTGGTGATAAAAATCACGGACAAACAAAACCCAGTGAGCGAGAGGTAAATTACGCAAAAGACAAGAAGGAGAAGTCAGGGTTGGAGCCTTGACAGTAGAGTAGCACCGATAGCAAATCATACGTTTTATCAGGGGCCGCTGCTGTTCATTCGTAAATCCACCACTTATCACAAGGTTAGTGATTCAAACCTTGAGCTCCTCTGCGCCACATGGTGAAGTGTGTGTTTATTTGTAGAGTTTATGAATCACTTTGGAGGAAATCATCTGTCAAATAACGAGGAGCGGCGAATAAATCTGCCAGCATTTTGTCTCGTTTTTTTTTCTTGTCACATTTCCAACGTGTTTTTTCTTTAGCGTTTACTCTCGTTCGGTCAGGTCTCTGCATCGCTGTCATCACTGCAATTTAGGGCTTAATTATTATGCCTCAGTATTTTTTGGCTATGTCCTCATGTACCAGATACGTATTGATATAAAGCTGGACACAGGCTTTATCTCTGAGCTCATGACGAGTTTTATCCACCTTAAAAAATATACATAAATATAAATATTCTGTATTCAAGTTGTTTATGATTTAACTGTAAACTGTATTATTATTATCAATCATCCATCCAGTATCTTCACAGCTTATACTTATGATAAAGCGGGAAAAACAGGAAGTGATCTCAGCAGACACTGGTCAACATAGCTGAACTCACATTTAATGGACAATTTATTGTTTCTAATGGACCTAAGACCACTCTAGAGTATGTGAGTCTGTGGGAGGAAGCCATATTACCTAAAAGGAAAACCAACGCAAATGTGTAAGAAAATTAACATAACTCTTAATGTAAAAGGTACATATAACCTCACACTTTGCATTGTAATCTAGTCAGTAATACTCCCCCCACCAACTCCTCACTGACCAAATCAACTTGATGACTTGATTGAGTGTAGCATCACCACGTTCAACAGCAGTTTATCAGCCTCAACTCTAAAATTTAATTTGGACTATGCTGCCAGTGTCACTTCCTCTCCCTCCGGCTCACTCGTCACCTTTGCTGACCCAGTTTCCAGTCCAACTGTGCGGATTCACAGTCTGCTGCTCCAGCAACACGGCGACTGTCTCTCAAGAATGGCATTTTAAGCATTTTGTCTTCATAGCAACACATCACTTTGGTCGGTTAAGGGACAGCAAGGAAAAAAAGTGTGAGGAAAAAAAAATGGTGTGAGAGAAAAGGAAGGGACAGTGAAAGAGAAGCGGCGCAAGCAGGAGCTGAGACTGAACTGCTAAAACATAAGAAGAGTATGTGTGATAAGGGGTAGTGAACAGAGCATGAAAGAGATTAAGAGATGAAAAATGAGGAAAGAACATGAGTATCATTACTAAAAATGACACTGATACCAATACTGCTTATCAATACAGATACTTGGTGATGTTGTGAGGGATACCTTTACAGTGGAGAGCTACTTCTCACATCAACACTAGAGGGCAGACCTTCTGTCTGCACAGTGAAAACTGCAGTTCTATTAGGAACAGCAGTAACATTAGCTTTGCCTTGTTTTGCAAGGATGCTAGTGATACCCCGTTTACTTGCAAACACACGTTTACATATAATGCTAAATTTAGCAAAGTGAATCCAACCTTTTGAGCACTTTTCTGCCATGACAGATGGAGAGTAAACAATCAGACAGCCTAGTCCAGACGCTGATTGAAACAGGTTTATCAACATATATCACTTAATATTCTAGGTATCAATTTAATACCAGTCCATCCATCCATCCATTTTCTACCGCTTGACCCTCCACATGAGGAGTGCCCTATGTCAGTCCAGCTGACATAGGGGTTAAAGGCAGGGTACACCCCTGTGTGTACCCATCAACTCTCACAGCTACGTCCAATTTAGAGTGTCCAATTTGCCTAATCTGGACTCTGGGAAGAAAGCGGAGAACCTGGAGAAAACCCATGCACACACGGGGAGTAACCTGCAAACTCCATGCAGAAAGGCCCTTATACTGACCCTTGTTTCTTGCTGCAAAGGCAAGAGTGCTAACCACTACACTACCTTGTGGCTCTCAATTTAATATCTTTTTTTTTTTTTTAATTCCCATCCCTGAACATGACTAAGGAAATAAAGGAAAGAGAACGAGCCACTGTTGGTTGTAAATCCTTCCACACACCGTGCAGTGTGGGAACCAGCTGTCTCTGCAGGCTACACCACGCTCTACCTGAGAGGATGGGGTGACGCTGTGGGGGCCGACCTTCCTGCAGATCAGGAGATAGGCCGGGGGACACAGTCCGCATCTGTATGCTGAACCTCACCTACACCTCTGGGCCGTGGAGAAACACACAACAATGGTGAAAGGAGAAGAGCTCTCGGGCTTTGGATTGAACAACCAGTGTGTGGCGATGACCGTGTGTGAACTGTAAGCATGTATGGGTTTATCTCTCAGTGTGGTCTAAGCTGAAGTTATTAGCATTCATTATGCCTTGTATAATTGCACGCATGTGTGTAAGGGACCACATGCGTAAATGTTTTTCAATAATTGTCATGCTATAAAAGCCACACTGTTTCAAACCATGGTGTTACAAAAGCCAATGAGAGGCTTGTGTTTTTAATTACTCCTTCCCCCTCTTTCCTCCCCCTCTAGCATTCCCAAATGAGAGCTCTGTGTCCATTTACAACACTGCTTTTGTTTCTTTATGTCCCCTCCCTCTCTCTCTCTCTCTCTTTCTGATTTTTATCTGTGTAACTCTCTCCTCTGCCTAACTCTCTTCAGCATTGAGTGGTGGTCAATGGGCCTGTGATGGCACACTCACATTTCAGCAAATAAAAAGTAATTCCAGGTGGGCAGCTCTCCTCCTGCCCCAACAACATTTCACAAGGGGCAGGAAATTGCTTTATTTAAGTCTCCCATAGAAATAATTGATTCGCTGCCCAGATTCATGTGAAGTACGACAACCTATCATATCTGCCCTCTATTTAATGTCCATGGATGTCCCCAGTGTTTTAAATGGTCAAAGAGACATCTCTTTCTAGTTATTCAAAGTGGGCCACCTGGAAGCTTTGCTGATCAAGGATAAAAGGAATCTTAGAAGTGCTTGAAAGAGTCGTGTATCTGCGGTTATGTGCGTGCATGTCTTGCTTGAGTTGTTAGGACAAATTCTGGCTCAATATAATCACTGTGAGGACACACAAAAGACGTGTCTCTCTCACGCTGATATTTAAAGTTGGCTTCCAGACGCTTACAGACTGGTTGCCACCTTGCAAGTTGCTGGCCACCAGCCCTCTTGTTCCCCTCTGTGGAGCCATGGCAACAGGCTCCACACAACTGGGCTCTCTGCAAGGCATTGACATCTGTGTACGTTTCACATTTAAAAGGCTAAGGCCTTATTCCGCCTTTGTCTCAACTTCACCTCTCATTTATTTCAACAACTTTTATCTTTGCTTTTCAAAAAGACACATTTCCATTTCAAACCTGAGGATGGGGTGGTTTCTGCGACAGGGCTTTTGATCAGGTTAATTCAATTATCTGTCAATCCACTGACATTGTTCTATGAAGGCCAAATGATTCAAAGCCACAATATTTAAATATGACTCTGACACGGGCCTTACCTGTGAGTAAACTTAGGTTGACTTTTAGTTTTATAAAAATTAACTGTATATGATTTGTCTGCAGATTCAACACTTGATGATGAATGAATGTTATCATCAGAACACAAACACATTTCTTTACATATGGGGCGTTGGAGACGAAAATGACGTTTGCTTTCAGAACACACCTGTTTCTACAACTTAGAAATGCACGACAACATGCCACACGATCACATCTGTGCATATTTCTTTCGACCTGGCCTTTTGTTTGCTGTTCCATTAGACTGGAATTTATGACCTTGGCAAATAAAACAGTGTGGAACACGAACTTAATATCTTTAGGCACCAACATTTCATGTTTGCTCTTGTTAAGCCTCTATGCGTCCTTATTCAGGGACTCATAAACACATTAAAACAAAAAAATTTTTGACAATTATTTCTTAAGTAGAACGTTTACATGGTACATGACAAGATTATTTATATTGTGAAAACAACTCAGTAAAATCAGCTCTAAGCTTCCCACTCAAAACTGACAGCCACTAATACAACGCATGATGAGTTAAAGGCTCACTGGCTCTTCCCGTGTTGTAATTTGTAGGGTGAGCAAATAGCAAAAACGTTTGGACCCTAGCTTCAGTCATCACAGCAAAATAAGAAACTGCACTGAAAGACTTCAACTCGTAATCAGCCAAACATACTCCATGGTTACTAATCTTTCATTTGAGGAGTTTTCAAGTCATGCACTAAGTGCCTAGCAACTGAGTCCTTTCCCCTGAGCAGTAATTGTACCTCATTAATGATTACACTTTTCATAAAGCTTGTAATTGTACAGCAATGTCACTTTATTGCTGTTCTGTTCAATAAATTAATAAAGAACAATTAGCGACATGCCCCTCTCCACTATGGCAAATGTAATGAGTCTGATGAGGAACACTTCCATCAGTTTGAAAACAAAACATAGTGCCGTTTAAACTGGTGCAAAAGGCTTATTTTACATTAGAACTTAGAAGTTTTGGATCACAAACGCACCAATCAAAGAGTGATCTGTGACAAGTTGTACACCACACATGAACATCATGAAATACCACAAAAAATGGAAAAAGACAGAAATGAAGGAATAAGGTGTCAGTAATTCTGAACACAAGGGGAGTCCCATCTAACTAACCCAGTGCGACTCAAATAAATATCAGCAGTAGTTTTGTCACATACATCTGCAAAACCTTACCTGCACATTCTCTCGAAGGTCTGTGGCCTCCCTCAGGGGCTGAGTGGATGCTCTAAACAGCTCGTCTACTACTTTGATCCCTGTGGTCTTGGTGGTGGTGTACTCTCGGGCCTTCCTACCCTTTCTGACAGACAGTCCCCTCTTATGTGCCTTCCCTCCACCCCGCCTGTTGGTGATGGCTACATGGACGAACAGGGTGGTATTGAGTAGGAACTCTCCTGTAAGAGATTGTAGGGGAACATGTCTATAGCCTGGCTGTAGGCACTCAAATGGGATGGTGTACTGCCCAATGAACTCATCTCCAATGTAGTCATCATCGAGCACCACAAAGCGCAGTACTGCTAATTCTGGTAAGTTGATCTGGAATTCAAAACTTTCATCAAAAATAGGATTGTCGCCATTCTGGGACACAGTCTTGGTTCTTTGCTCAGCACAGTCAGCTGGGATGCCATGGATCTCCACATATATGTAGGGCTCCACCACATCACCCTTAGCAGCAGAGCCACGAGGTTTGGGCAGATTCTGCCCACTGATGACCTTGATGTGAAGAAGCTGTGCAGAAACCCCTGGCAGGGAGTCCCGTGCATTGGCACTGAAGTAGGACACCTCCTCTCTCATAATGGCTGGCCGCAAAACATACCCACAGTTTCCATTCTGCCTGAACCAGCCAAGGTTGAGATCCATCATCAAGCCTGGGGTTTGGTAGTTCATGGCCACAATCTGGCAGCCACACTTCCAGAAATCCTGCGGGTTCATGTTACTGGCATCAATTCTCATAGGTGTGGGATAAACCCTTGAGAGAAAGCGCTTGTTGTAACAGACAAATTCCTCTGGGAACTCATTGGCAAACCTGTTTGCATCTACCTCATTGAAGGAGCAAATCTCCCAGTGTTTTTGGTCCCTTTTAGAGAACTCAAAGTCCCTGAACTGTATTGATTTGCAGAGAGAAACAAGATCAGAGATCTCCCTGCACAGTCTGAGTCTCTTGAAGCCTAAGCCATTTAGTTGGTCCTTTTCATCAGATCCAAATCTTCGGGACATTTCCAAACCCTCCTCTTCATCTGTCACATCTCCCTCAGGATCTACGCAATTGGGTGGAAGCTTCTTACCCTTAAGGAGGATTTTTCCTTTGAGTTTCTCAGGGGAAGGTAGGTAATTTTCCTCTTTGTTTGGGGGATTCACATACAGCTTGTCGCCAAGAATCTTTTTTATATGTTGTGCCATGACCCTCTGCTGTGGGATGCAGCAGTGGGTCACCACACAGAGAATCAGGGGATACTCAGAGCTCTCAAAAGCATATTGGTTTATAATGTCAAGGACTTTAGAGAAAGCTAGCTGTGACGCAACAGAACTACCCACATATACCACTGGCTCATTATCAGGGCCATCCCAAACAATGACCTCAATGCTGCGACAGCCCATCTTCAGAGCTCGAATGTAGCTGCTGATGTCTGACGAACCCCAGAAATGGTCTTCCAGAAGGGAGGCATTATGTGAGGAGTTGATGTAGTAGTGGGACAAAGGCTGGGTCATGTCCTGGCACACACGTTTGTGCTGTGGGTCAAAGATGTGGCATTCAGAGGAGAGGAGGTAATGTGTAAAGCCGTCAATGGAGAGGTATCCCCTTTCCCTACCTTCAGCGGATGGCTCAAACTTATGAACAATATCACTGCACATGTCCTCCGTTACACCTTCTACACCCTGCTCCACCTCTACGAATAACATTAAATCTTTACTGTCCAGATACTCCTTATTACTGGAGAACTGCACCAGTAGAAAGAAAATTTCTGGCCGTGTGCAGAGCTCACAATAGGCCTCCACAAAGGTGTCCATGTTTATTGCCTCTCCATATTGGTCTTTAGCTTTCTGGAGTTCCTTGAACTTCAACTCTATCCTTGACTCTTTCATTCCAGGGTTGAGCCCCTTGATTATCTGGGTGGCCCTAAACAAATCTATGTGTCCTTCCTTTTCTGAATCTGCTAGCTCAAACACTGAGCCAATCCATGATGTTCGTAGACTTGGTTGGCTGGGCTCCGCCATGTCAACAGTGTGCCGGCCATAAGACACCAAATACCGCAGGCCCATCACCCAGGTGCTGACAACATCTGCAGTACTGGCTACAAGGTCTAATGACTCATAGTTATCCCCATAGATGATTGAGAAGGCGCACTCATCAGGGAACTGGTCTGAGAGACCATTGCTGCGCAAAACAGGAGTTTTCTTTCCCAAACGGACCTCCTTAATGCTCTTGATCTCCAGTTTGGCCTTCTCTGAGTCTTTCTTGGATGGCTCCCAGCGGAGCCAGTGCATATCTGGGTCCAGCAGGAAGTATCGGTTGTACATGCGTGAGTTGGAGCGCACCTTCTTCATCTCACAACCCTCCATCATGAAGGCCATGCAAGCAGCTGTGCTGTTGATCTTCCGGTCACTTGGCATTGTGCTGAAAGACACTGTCTTTTTCCTCACCTGCCTCTGTTTGGAACCATCCTGGGGAAACAAAATGGGATGGGGGAGGGTTGGAGTAGAGAAATATTTCTTGATTAAAGAACTGTAAGGAAAACAGTAGTGAGAACAATGTCAATGTAGGAAAAAGGGAAGAGATCAAAGACAGCGTTTGACCTTTCATTACAGTGGAGCTTTTCACCAAAATATTAAATCTGAACATATAAATGTAACCTCAAAGATAAACAGATTAAAAAAATTTATTAATCTTTAATGGGGTTTCTTTGTAACATTGCTTTGAAAAGGTTACCTATGTATTATCATTATATTATTATCATTAGCATTACCTTGGTGGATAGGCAGGTGAAGTCTTCTTTGACATTTAAATGTTTAAATGGTAGAATCTATCTTTATTTTTTCATAATATATTCATGGCAGGCCATTGACCTTAGAGATAATTACATGTCCACTTAAAATGCACAATGGCTTATCTGAATATTCTGCTCATATTTAAAATAGCATAACATCCTGTGTGGACTGCTAAGGTGTTTCCTTGAGACTAATCATAGTACAGCATGACGCCTGTTCCTTTTTACAGGACTGTATTAATATGGTACAAAACTTAAAATGCTGTCCTGGCTGAAGTCACAATGTTTTTATCTCTCATTCAAAGTTAGGAAACTTAAAATTTAAAACTGAAAAACAATTCCTGGTGAATATTCATCCTGTGGGTAACCTCACGTGTGCAACATACTTTGATAAACTACCATTTCCAAAGTTAGTGCAATGTTTGTTGACGCACTGAGCTGGTTAAAGTAGTAAAGCTGATGCTCCAAACACCACCTGCCATGACATGGCTGAACCTTTGCAGGTATTTAGTTGGTAAGCCTAGCTGGCAGAAAGCAGACAGGCAGTGTTGCCCTATTTACACATGGAACAGTGGTAAGCTACATAGCATGAATGTAGATGACCTTGGAGAATGGGCTTGTTGATTGCATTCCACATACAGCAGAGGAATAGAATTGAATCTAACCCTTTCCACAAATTAGTGCTACACATAAAAGTTTCTAGAGACAAAGCGTTAGAGATTGTCATTGATGAAACTGGGGCAGAAGACAAATTCTCTTTGTGAAAGCAACTATTATGGTGGCAATGGTGACATGTCAATGATAATGATTAATTACAACTTGATTACTTAATATGTAAAATGTGACTAAAAGCCACTTCATGTTGTTCTACACCTTTTGATCTTAGTTAAGTTTCAAAGAACAGAATGCTATAAAGTGTAAAGAGCCCCTAGGGCTATGGAGGAGTGAATATGTCTTCCCTCAAGACAGAGATTGCCTGTACAGGTCTGATGGATCACCCTAGAGCATGGTTGAACACTAGCCACACTGAAACACCTCAGGGCCATCTATCTTCCCTCTGACGGTCAGAGGCAGATGACGCCTTGTACCTCATCACAATTAATGAGCACCACTTGATGCAAAGCTGAAGCGATGACACAATCATCACTCTCTTGTTTTGCCCTTGTTTTACGACCTCTATCTCTTTTCGCCAGTCAGTATCATAATTTCCATGTAACAAAATCCACATCCACATAATTCCTCAAAAATTAATGTGGATGAAAATACCTTCAGGGAAATTTTTGTCAGTGACTTTACTGATCTTACACCAGATGGTGTGTGATGCTTAATGATGCTGGGACCCCCTAGGTCAAAATGGTGCCTGGTTCACTCCTGTCTGGCTACTGAGTGTCTCTCCCCAGTCTCTCACTACCTCCTGTCTCTTCTTCACTGTCGACAAATTGTGAAAAAATGTATATACTGCATATAAAAATGAATGTAGTTTTCCAGTCTGAAAAGTGAAGCCCAGGAAGCAGGATGGAAGTAGTAGTTGCCACCGGTGGGAAAATAATTTAATTTGAATCGAAGTCTATGGATAAATTTGCCAACTTCTTGCTTTATTTAACATCAGTAAACATTTTCCTGAGGAGTTAAGGGTGCCTAGTTTTAGATTTTTGTCAAAAGCACATAATGTCTATTTTTAAATTAGATGATAAAGCATGTATCATAATGAGTGGATTGATAGCTGGCATCATCCTGGCTGTCGGTGTCAATTTCAGATTGAACCAAAAAGACAGTTGGTCTGTCCTCCAGATTGCATAAATTAAAAATTGACCACAAAGTCATTGGTCAAACTGCAGACTGAGCAAGTGGTGTGAGGCAACTCTGTTCAGGTCTAATTATTTCCAGACCTTTCTCAGGAAAGTGGAGGCCACAGAGGGTCAAAAGGTGTGAGGGGTGAACTTATGTCTCATTAACATGCTGTTACAATTAGCTGGACAGCCAGGCAAGAAGACAACATGCAGTTATCCCCAGCCACTCAATCATAACCAACCAGGCGAATGCTCAGGCTCATTTCACACACTGTTGAAATTTAAATGCAAACCCATAAAACTAGTGACCTAGAGATAATGAATTTATTACATGGCGGGCCAGTGATATTTCAATATATTAATGATTTTTTTAAATTACTGTCTGTATTTTCCTATATGTACTCAAAACTTTTCTTTGATTGCTCTTGTAATAGTTTCACAGCCCCTGGTGTCTGTCTTTATAAAGATGTCCTGTGTGTGTGTGTGTGTGTGTGTGCGTGGCTGCCTGATGCAGCAGTGATATGAGGGTATTTTGGAAATCCACCACACTTCATCCAACCCCTTTTCCTGTAGTGATACTGGCTGTTGCCCGGAGCCAGAGTCAAACACTCCCTGATGGAATGATGAAGCTGCTGAGGCTGTGGAAAGGCTGTGAGAAGAGTCACCCAACTTCCCCTGAAGGGCAGCGGTGCATGTCACACACTCTCTCCCTCCCATCACTGCCTGATGCTGGGCAACATAAGCGGTGGAGGACTTAACTCTAGGGAAGCAATTAATGGAACATGAGCTCTCAGGTTGCCTGTTACACTGCAGTGCTCCACTGAGTCGAGCAGGCAAAAACAGCAGTACTTTAAAATGGCACAGTTGGATATAACTGACAACTCCTTTCATACACGTATTTCTGTAATCATGACATTTCCAATGACATGACTATATCATCTCTAAAATAAGTCATTACATTTGCTTGGATTTCCTGTGTTGCCCAAATCTGATGTATAATAACCTCCATAACTTTTTTAGGATGTTTTCTGACATTAACACTGACCTTGTCAGGACCGGTAGTCCTCGCGAAGACCAAAACCTGGTCCAAATGAGGCAGAACCTCCTTTCCGGGTAACTGAGTAACAAAAAGATATTATTTGTTCAGCCCTGTTGCTGAGCTGCTCGACCAGTTTTTGAAAACATGGAGGATGACTCTTTCCACCGAACAGCTTCCTGTGGGACCCTGGACCTATGGCCTCTTTCACTTCCGTGGCCTACTTCCTCCTCATCCAACCAAACCTCCAACCATCCCACCTCTATGTCACAACCTGGCTGCCTGCCACTCTCCTATCAACTCTCAAAGGGTCTGAAAAAAGTAAGTCAAGTACGCCTCAGTTGCTCTCACCCACGGAGCTAATGTGTCATTTGTGTGTGCAATGCAAATCGGTGAATAAGGCAACATGGGACCATGGGTAATGGGGAGTGAAGACGAGCAGGAGCAGATCCCACTCGATGACGTACCCTCCAAAATGTGAGTCAGCGTATGCGTGTTGTGTTGGAGTACGTGAGTGCTGGAGGATTGCAGGATCAGTGTCATGCTGGCAGAACATGCTGGCAGACAGCTTGTCACTGCAAAACCACATCAAGTGAACATACTGACATGACAATACTTAGAAATCTGACCACAAAAACATGTGTCTGGTGTGCACATATTTAATGGTACAGCATTCACGTTAAGGCTAGAGATGCTGTATACTTACTGTTCAGTAGGTATATGCATTGGGGGACTAACTATCAATACAATTACAATAACAGAACAATATACGACTGTCCTAACTTGTAAAATATGACTATTGGTATACTGCTGTCAAATTCTGATATTTCCCTTCCCAACCCTTCTTTGAGGAACTCTGGCAGAGGGGGTGCACGTTCAGCCAAAGGCTCCTTTGTACCAACTGTCATTAAATAACAGTATGAACTGTTAATATATAGTATTATATACTTATGGTTCTGTATGGTTGATGGTTATGTATTTTTACCATGTATTGCATCATATAGAATTTTACCATGCATTAATTTTATCAGGTACTCATGATCTATTATTGTATTATTATATATTATTGATTTCTTGATCCATCTATCATTATTCAGCTGTTGCAACAGAAGTAATATTCCCTTAGTGGGATTAATATTCTATTTTATTCTGATAAAATTAAAAGAACTTTTAAAATATTACCATACCAATTTCACAGTTCGGTGTCACTACCTCATGACTCCTCATTATGCCAGACTTGCTGTACGGTGATACTGCCATAATTGTTGGCCATGGATTGCATACCTTATCTCGACTTACCCAGCAGTTCCTACCACTAATATATCCATCATGGCATAATCAAAATCGAGCGAGGACTTATTGGAATAACTTCATTTTCTTCCGAAACGTTGGTGAAAACAGAGAAAAATTGGCACACAAATCAGAACTGTCAAAGCTGTTTATAAAATAAAGAGGATACTTAAAAGTGGTGCAAAATGAAACCTGGTAGGACAAAGCAGAAACTAAGTTGCACCAAATTTCACAAAACTTGGTGGCAACATGCCACAACCCAAGATGAACATAAAAGTCAATTGGGACCATAGCCTCAGTCGGCCATTAGTAATTTGGTATCCATCTTGGCGATTTGCATGTTTCATAAATAAACAAACTCTGAGCACTTTTAATTGTACTAACAGAAAAAATTTATCAATTTGTACAAGACACATCATAGATTCAAAGGGGCGTGGCCACAGCAACCATCAAAATCTTGGCAAATTTCAACCCTTCACCAGAAAGTACGATGTGGCCTGTAACTTTACCGTACATTGACTGATCTGCTTCAAACATGAGACAAAAGTACCAGCCAGAAAACATCAGCATGTGAAAGAGAGTCAAGGGCATAGCGCCACCTACTGGCAGAACAGTGGCTGTGAGGGCCCATACAATGCTGCTTTCAGCTTTCTTTATCATAGTTGGTACCTTCTGGATGACGTTCCCTGCAGAAGGAGAGGACACGAGTTCTCTGACTTTTGCCCAGAGGGATTCTATAACTCAGTGAGCCTCAGTCTACATGAGGATGATGCATGTGGGATGGCACCATCAGAATACACAACCTCCCACCTCGCTCATCTCCAAAAGTCGAGGCTGCCCACCACAACCCTAAGGCACCACGGAGCCTCATCCTTCCTGCATCCAAGATGGTTACTCAAGCTGACATCTGAATTCTGCCACACACAGCTGAGGGAAGATGTTATTCAACCTTAAGAGATTCCACCACAAGAGCAAGGGAGAGAAAGGATGAGAAAAAGAGGGGTAAAGTTGTGAAGATTGAGTATATTGAAGAAAGTATGCTAGAAGGAGCAAATGATAGAAAATGAGAGAGGGTAAGTTTAATGAGCTTAGTCTTAAACCAATTTGCTTGGATGTTTCAGCAATGCTATCCAACCGTATTGCCAATAAAGCCAATTAAATCAAAATGGAAAAGTAAATGTACATAAGGGAAAGAGCGACGAGGAGTAAATAAGATGTCAGTGACATTCTGCCTTGGCAACACAGCATTGTTATCTGCCCTGCCAATAAAGTATTTTCAAAGGGAATATATGAGTCAAAGGAGGGATGGATGGAGAGAATTAAGAGACAAGTGAGAGAGAAGTCAGCACTGTCATCATGTGTCACTATAACGTCTTTTGTGGTCGAATGCTTGAATTCTCACAGCAGACGTCTGCGCTGCACAACGTGCAAACTCATCGCAGCATTTCAGAGCGACTTTTGCAGAACACAAACATAAGGTGTAAATAGGCGTCAAAATTGAAGGTCCCCGGAGGAAAAGTGAGATGTGTGAATTGACTACACGCAGTTTACATTCTCATCCAGGTGTTACATTGTGCCCAGCAGTTGCTGGGCCTCAAAAAGCTCCAGCTTTTCTATTCACACTCTTTCTGAACTCGAATAATCAGAGGAAATCCCTCAGAGAACACAGCACAAACCAAAGAGGACCAAACACTCTCACTAATTACTGGCCCACAGATACAGAGAGGGGGGTCAATGCTATTGAGCTGTGGAACCACAGGAAACAGCAAAAGAAGTGGTACTGTCAAACTTAGATACTTCATGACACAAAGCATTTGTGTTCAAGTCAATTTATTTTCACTATCAGTCAGGAAACCTTTAGGTACATTCATACCTGCCTGTGTTGAAAGCACAATGCATATAAACTTGCACACCATCGACAAATTCTCCTGTGGTTTCTTTATCAAACTAACCTCATCCTCCCCAGCTGCTTTTCTCTTGCTTTCCATAACCTTGCATCACCAATGGGGCCAATTATTTCCTGCAGAACCTATTTTCATACGCTACGTTCAGGTGAGTGTGCATATGTGTGGGCATATGTGCAAGCTTGTTGCTAACAGATTGGGACAAAAAGGGTCAAAGGGAGCCTTTTTGAAATTTCCTCATAGTTTTCTGCTGTCAATCTCAGCCACGAGTCAGTCTGAGTGATTGTGTTCCTATCAGGTCATGCTGGTAAATCTGTAGAAGCCGTGTTAAATAATCACAAAATAATCCCTGTATATGGAAAAGAGTGAGGTTGTTTGTCCCTTGATTCTCGAAAAATCTCGTGCCAAATCTCCACTGTTTCCCCTGCTTTAATGAAGGCTGCTTGAAGGTTCTTTCATTAGCACACATTCAGGATCTTCATCTTACGCCTCCTAAGAGATGGCAGGGTTCAGTTCTAACTAGGAGAACCATTCATCCAAAAACACATGTACCCAGCACTCATCTACTGCTGTCAGATGAAAATCTTAAAAGAATAAAAACTGCAGTCGGGACAGTGGTGGTTGGACAAAACATCTGGCAAAAAATATATATTTATGGCCGTTTTATATAACCAACCCAAGCACCATCAGCTAACCTTAACCAGCACAAACCCATAGACCTAAACCCCTTAGAATTGTCTAGTAAGTCAAAATGTCCACACAAATGTCCTCACAAAGATAGACATGAATACACACACACACACACACACACACACAAAGCTCCTCTAACCAAAAACCAACAAAAACATATCAATGCAAAACATAAATGCATAAATGAATAGAACAGAGAAAAACAGGCTGAAACTCTGCTGTATATGATAGTCATAGGATGCTGCAGTGGCGCCAGCTCACTCCTGATTGAATTTCACAGCACGTGGACAGCTGCGTTGCCTTCCAATTCAAATAAAATAATTTTAGTCAATACAAATTTGAGTTGCGGGGTTCTTATCTGTCAGTGGCCTTATGCTAACAAACCGATTGCCCCATGCCAAGCCTCTCACAGCCATCACTGCTGGAGGCACTCCTGAAGCCCCATCAGATATAACTGTGTAATACTCCACCATGGTCTACATTGCTTTAATTAAACGGTGTTGTCTCATCTTAATGCATTCCTCTCATTAAATTCATTACCACTGCGTTTTCTCATTTCCCGAAAATGGCTTTCAGCCACCGGCACCGGATCTTGAGCGTGTTTGCCAGAGATATGGAGGATGTGAGGGACGAAAGTGTGTTTGCCAAACCGATGACCAGTGGAAGGATTATCGTTGACACTGGCACATCAACACCTGAGTCAGTCATGTCATCAGTCCACCCTTTTGCTTGTCCTTTCAGTCTCTCACTTATTGCTCGCTTCCCCCTGTTTGCCTCTCTCACTCACTGTTAAACTCCAACATCTCTCATCTCCTGCAATCATTTGTTCTTTCCCTTTCTCTCTGTCTTTCTTTAAAATATGCCTTCATACCACACTAAAAAAAGACATTAGATTGATACTGGGAAATAATTAAGGTCAGACTAGCAGTGTGCTGAATGTTTCCACTCTGTGGGAAATGATCTATCACTTCCTCAATAACACCTGACAGATGCAGCTGTTTTGAACCTGCACACACTTGAATGGTGTGTCTGAGTATCAGCCACAACAAAAAGAGAACCCGGGGGATTTAACACACACACAGACATGTATAGGACGTGAAAATTTGTCCATCATCTTTGGTTTCTTGTTGAAATGACTGGCCGAAAGCTCACTTTCAACAAGAAACACTGCAGTGGCTCCAACATTCATTGCCAACAACCTCAAGATGAATGTGTGTCTTAGTATTGCGCCTGAAAGGAAGCCCCCATCGCTGCCAAAAATGAAGTAAACGAAGAGGAAATGAGCGTGTTACCCCAAGTCTTGCATTTCTACTAATGTCGATTGGTGCCAAAAGTTGATTAAAACCACCGGGTGTTGCAGAGTCATTTGACTCTCTGGTCAAAATTCTGTTTAATCCTGGGATTATATTTTTTTGACCAGTGGTAATGGGGTATTCTTGACTGGTATGAAACAAAAGCACACCAAAATATATTAGGGAACTGCATTATCTGTGCAGTGCAAGAGAAACACAATGCAGTCTTCTCAGCCCCAGAAATATAAGATACTATTCATGAACCTGTTATGGGATTTGCAAAGTCTGAGCATGAAGGTTCTTTGGCTATAAATACAATCTGTACAGGATACAACTTTGCAGGAGCATAATTGCTGGCTGTTTGTTGAACTGCATGCACCGACATCCTCTGGTCTTCAGGTCGTCAACGTGGCCGCACAGGCTTAACCTTGACTGCCAACGTCTGCAATGCAGCGAATGACGGGGAGAGACGTGTGCCCCCGCCTGCCACCAGAATGCTGTGCTGCTGCAGTACAGGACAGTACTGATACACTGCTCTCCCCCTCCTCCACCCTGCCTACACCTCACCTCGCTGTTTTTTTGTTTTTTAAAACGCCTCTGCTCAGCTCCCTCAACGGGACCAGAAAGAGAGGGAGATAAGCATCCTGCATGGTCCTTTGACAGATGCGCCTCGTGCTATTGACGGATCACACAAACACAAATACTCACACATAACCACGGCTTGTCCGACCAAATAGAATTAACATATCCAGATAAAGAGATTTGGTGTCGAATTATTACTGCAGCTATGAATTTAGGTGGATTCATGACGGCCTGGGTGCTTTGCACATGCTCTTCATCTTCCACCCCATGGCTTTGACCCGGAAGAGACTACATTTAAGCTCCGTCAGTTTAAAGGATTCAATATTTTAAAGTTAATGGGTGGCGCTCAAAATGCTAACAACTAGCTCTCAGCTATAGTCCTTTTGGTCTGTGATGAAATAACTGTGCAGGTCTTGTCAGGTGTACATAGAAGAATAATTTACAAGCAGTCAAACAATAATCAACGCCTACAAATACTGAGTCACAATCCAAAAATGAGTTTCAGTTTTTTCCCTTCCATGCCTCCTTGTGTTCACCTACACACACGCTACTACAGTGTGAAACCCACATCTTTTTGTGGGGGTACACACCTGCCTCTTTGTGCACCACACTCTGTCCAAAACGCCCACAGTGCATGTATTTCAGACATCCAGAGCCGGAGTGGAGCAAAAGAAGAGGGGCTCTAAATTTGGCAGGTGTTTATTGACGTCCACTCACCTGTGTAGGTGCAGAGAACAGCGTGTGGGTAGATGAGCAGGCGAGCTTACTATAGATGCCTTTGGTTAAGGCATTTGTTTTCTTTTTTAAAACCCGTCTCTGCTCAGCGGTTGGTAAAAATAAGACTACATCCCTGAGCAGGTTTTGATCAATGATGCATTTTCTCTCTGACACATTCCACGCCTGTGTCCATGAAGCCCACTCAGCTCTATAAATAATCCCAGTGAGTCCGATCCTTGGCTAGGCTTCTTCTGTCTCGTCAAGAGGTTAGAAAACCGACTCGTGGGCTGTTTCAGTGCCAGTGGAGACAAAAAAACTAAACTCTGCCATGGTATTGTTTATCTTTGATCTGTATGAAGAATCTTTCTTCCACAGCTCAGTCCCTCGCCATATCCACTTCATAATTATTCACATTTAATTGGCTATTGTATTATAGAAGTATTCTGTTTCGTGCCGTGAATGTTTAACATTACCTTTAAAATTGTATCAACTTTTCAGGGAGAGAAACAGCTTGTGAAAGGTGAGTTAGTGCAAGTACTCCTGTTGTTGGAGTTATGTTTATTTCAGTATATCCGAGATATGAAGTCTGTGCGCTGAAATGTTTTCTTTACAAAAATAAGGTGTAAAAAATGTGCAAAAAATGTGCTCCCTAAATAACAAAGAATATATAGAAAAATGTGGCTTTCGTGCTTTGATGCCATTCATGCATCAGTGATAATCGCCTAATTATTTAATAGACAATAACACAGGGCTTTTTTGCACAGCGAGCTCTTATGGATGTAAGATTTTAATCATGTGTTGTTACCACACATGTGGATTTGACCACTTTTTACTGATCACTTATAGCGGAGTAACTATAAGTAGCAGATGCTTAGTGTGTGTATAAGCAAAACTGGGAAAGAGATGAACAACTATTTCTTTAGCTTCTTTCCACAAGTAGTGGAGGCAAATGTAGAACATGGAAGAAAGTGGGTGTGTTCGTTTGAACGCACAATGAAGGGAGGGTGAAGGACACAGGAACAGGAGTGGCTCAATGTGCCTACTTTGCAGAGAATCTCTGGGTGAAGGTGACCTTAGTGTTTGCCTGGAAAGCCTGGCTGGCGCAGCTGCAGTGAGGAGAATCAGGTCTATCTCTTGCACTGGTCTGGTGGTCTGCTAATGATGGACTGGCAGAGGGATAACATGGGTGAAAAACTGGGGGTCTCTTGTATGAGAAGGAAAGAAGTCAGTTGGCATGCCGGGAAAGAACAGGGAGAACGGCAGATTCCTATTTTTAGGTCTCGTCTCACTCTCTTTTTTTTTTACAGAGTAGAGGGGGAGTGAGGATTCCCTGGGAGAGGAGGGAACAGCAAGGAGAGGAGGTGAATCTGATAAGGATGTGTTAGAAAGCCACACTGACAGGCCTTGATACAGGTTGACCCATTTTCAAACAAAAAGCCAAGAGCACCATGTTAAATATGAACTCAGTTCTCCAGCCTAAGCTGTGTTCTTGCTGCTAAAGGTCACTTGAAGGTGACAAATCCAGCAGAAGATCCAGGAGCAGTGGAAATACTGTCGTGAATGTATGGCGTCCTTTACAGAGTTAACCACTGTGCGCTCCTAATCTAAAGCAAGGTCTACACAGTGTCACCTGTGGCCAGCTTCAATTATCCGGCTTCCCCTTTTGTACTGACCATATTGTTATTCTCAGCATGTGGGGATGCAATGGGTTCAATACAAGCAACACATACTATACATGTGACGCAACATGATCTACAAATACCTAGAAGCAAAACAACTGTTTACAGAAAGGATGCATGTTTTTGCATTACGAGGCACAGAGAGAAGAATTATAAATTGTAAATGTGTTAAGCTAAGGTTAGCTCACTTTCTGTCAGCATTCAGTGTCACCCTAGACAAGCTCCAAGACAAACCTAAACAAAGTGATTGAAAGCAGATCCCTCCTGCTGAAATAAGTCAGAACCTAACCCCCCATCTAGGTGAAGCTCCTTGACCATCTGGTGGTACTTCACTGTGTTTCAGTGGTTGCCTTTGGCTTTACCGGGATGTGGGGGTTCAATCTGCTTCCTGTCTCGGTCACAGTCTTCCCCAGACTGCAATCAATTTCTAATTTAATAACCAGAAAAACATGTTAACTTTACTTCATGGGGTCTTGTTTTGGAAAATAAGTCTTTTAGTTGCATGTTTCATTGTCTCATGGGATGGGCCTTCCAAGCAATAATATTTCTCCAGAGCTAGAGAAAGTCATGCAGGGTTGGCAGTATGTTGAGCTATGCATTCAAGGGACCTTACATTATTTTTAATTTAATGATGAAGATGTTTTTTAAATAATCAAATGCATAATCGAACAATCGAACAAAATCAATCTCCAAACAAACAGTTTAAAAAGTTTATTTGTGACGGAGCTGTAAGAGACAGTAAAAACCTCCCCACCATCACACTTCCCTATGAAGATCTCGACAGTGAAATCCGCATCAGTGGGAGGAAGCACCTATAATGAGTTTGATAAGTGAGTGAGGCACTGCTAGGCTATTTTTGGTCCTGTGTAGTGTTATCTCTTCATGTGGTTGACTTTACAGCTCCCTGTGGAGCTCAGCAAACCTTGTAAGCCTTCTGGCAGCAGCTGCAGAAGCAGTAGTTCAGTCAGAAGAAACACAGCACTGTTTAAGGGAGGACCTGACAGGGCTTAGCCCTCAACCGCCACTATTAACACCATCTTTGGGGAACTATAAGACCTTGTTTGTCAAAGATTACCTTGAGGACAAGTTTTGCCCCGACTACCATCACTTCCCAGCATTCACTGCACCGTTATCCACCAGTATTTCTGTGTCTGAATCTGCAGAGATGGAATGTGAAATCCTAGGCAGCACATTAACATAGACGGAGGCCTTACTTTTATTTCAAAGGTCGAAATTGTGCCCAAAGTCAAAACATTACTCGCATCTCTGCAAGAACAAAGACGACGTGTTCTTATTGGACTTTCATTAATTATGAGGAGATGAAAGAAGTACATAAAATGTTACTCTGTGTCCTTAAAAAATGGGGAAAAAAGATCTTGTGCGGAGTAGCTGAAGGTGTGGTGTGTGTGTGTGTGTGGGTGTTACAAGGACACATAGAGAGGAACCAGGGTCAGCACAGGACTTGGGGGAACATTGGATGGAGGGGGTCAGTATGTTGTAATGATGCAGAGAAGCACAAACACCACACAACAAATCCTGCTCAGTTATGACTCAGAACAATTCTGACCGCGTTTGCTCACTTCAACACCGGAAGACAATTCTTTGGAAAAGAAAAACACAATGTGTGCTGTATGGTGAAGGAAACTCCTTTGTGAGCTTGAAAAATCTATAGCCTTACAATTCAGACGCTTCTTTTGGGGTGGGTAATCACTCTGCAGTATTTGAGGATGGTTCACAAACTGGCAGTCAGCATTGTTACAGAGCCCTCGTCTCTTCATCCTTCTGCTGCTCACCCATGACCTTCCTTCCTTCTGTTGACACTTTGTGCTCAGAACTAAACAGACACATTTGATGGAAGCTCATCCACAACACCGCTAAATATAACCATGACCATACTTTTTTGTCGTGTCTCTCTGCGTGCACCGTTTAATGAGAGTTGTGTGATTACCGGTTTCTTGGTGCAGGTGGAAGCTCCCTTCCACTTCCTGTACAAAGGGCTTATTGTGATTTAACATGCTACATCCGGCATCTGTGAGCAACCAGGCTGATTTACTACACTCATTACAGGCAACACCAGCTCTGCCCTGCTTCAACGTGCAGGCTTAGTGTGCAGGAGGGAATTTAACAGTATAGTAACACTGCAGCAAGGTGATAATAATACTACACCAAGTTTTACTACACAGTGGTAGTGAACTTGCAGAGGAAATATGTTAGGTCTTCTTCCAGTGCTTGGATCTCTGTTATTCCCAATCTTTTTCTGAGTGAGTCCTCGGGTCTGTTCACGAAAACCACATTCAGAGGTGGCTCGAGGATGCAATGTAATCCAGGACTGGTTGGAGACCACCTCCTCAGTAATTAGTAACACTAATTAGCACTCACCAAAACAGCATTAACACTGATTGTCACATGATTTCTTTTTTTCCTAATGGCTCAAATCTCATGTAACAGCAACACAAGTAGAGATTTGTTTCACTCTGCTTTGCTCATCTCTTCTTTCTTTCTCTCTCCATCGCTCCGTCGCTGGCACAGACACTGACATCAGACACATGTCCACAGTCAGACTCATTAAAATCAGAATTCTGTCCACACAAACACTCGTGACGTCAGCGCGTGAGGGCATGGGAACCCAGATCGGATCACATGCGGTCCCTGGAGACGCATCCAGGATACATTTTAATGCCAGTCATACTTGATGGATGTTAATACCAGTTCTAAACAGGGCTTTATAGTGGCTCCACCATCTCATCTGAATATGATCTGTTCTGGTTTTGAATAACAAAATGGTGCCGACAAAACCACTAAAAACGAGGTTTCAAAATGGCAGTTCACAAACCTCTGACGTGACGTCACAGCTGCTGAGAGGAAGTCAGTGTGGTGTGTAAACAGACTTTACCGCATGCACGCTGCACAGACTCAGCAGCTAATCTGATCAAACGTGAGGACGAAAAAGGACAAACATCCATCTGCATAATCCTAATACGATATAAGAATAAGATGTTCATCAGCGAGCAAACATTATATTAAAGCACTGATGTGGGAACAGAAAAGCAGTCAACAAAACACACATATATATAGTGTATATTTGTGTTATATACATCTTCACCACGCGGTAGCGGCGGTACTGGATTCAGAAGTGATACCACGGCGACCACACCCTAACCAACGCCGCATCTTGTCACTCAGAATTCGGTTAACTGTGTTTGAACCAAGATTACGATCAACAACAGCAAATATGTGGCGTATGAGAAAAAGAAAAAAGAAAAATGAAATTCATGAGAAGTGACCTTTCCTCAAGGAGGCTGGGCAACGCTACATCCAGCTTTTTATTTTATCCACAGACCTGTCTGTGACAGATAACAGAGACATTATATGAACAGGAAACAAGACCTACAAATACAGGAAGCCTCTCCTTTCTGCGTGTTGTCGACGCATCAATTAAATGATAATGTCACGAATAGATGGCAGATTCTGAAATGATTCGCTGGGCTAATGGGGTTCAGCGCATAGCAGAACTCATCAGGTGATGAATGAAAAAGCTTTCATACATAATCACAGCGTAGGTATGTTGACAGGCAGCGGGGGATGGCACGGCAAACGATTCATCTCACCGCGACAAGAAATGTCAGACAAGAGAGATTTTAAAGCACATTTTGGAAGTAAAAAAAAAAAAAAGTTGGGACGACTTGATCAGATATGCTCATTAGGAGCGTCTTTCATTTGGGAGTTCCACTCCTCCACAGTCGGCGAGGTCTTGCAAATGGCAGGGAGCCCTGCATCTCGCTGAAAGCCATCAATGCCTGACATCACAAGAGCCAGTACAATGTACAGTACACAGTAAGTTGCCATGGAGAAGGAGAAATGTTAAAGAGAAAGGGGGTGAAGAAAGCACGAAAGTGGCCCGATCTGCTTCCCTCCGTCAAGAGACGAGAGAGGCCTTTTCCGATAAAGCTTTTGTTGTTTCTCTGTAAAAGAAGCTTAGCCTTCATACAGCTATTCAGCGTAAAAGCTTAAGAGCTTACATGTTCTGTGCAGGCGAGGAAACCACCAGCATCCTTGCAAAAATGATGTTAAACTGGACTCACCTTCAGTCCAGTTTCTCACCTAACCTCTGTTTGTAGCATTGTTTGTATGCTGCGTGTAAAGGGCTCTGTTGAGCAATACTATCAGACCTGACCGAGGGAGTGTTTGTGTGTGTAAGTGCAGACGGGGGCAAGAAGTGTTTATGCCATCAGACTGCTGAACAAAGTGGCTTCCTGGTGTGTTTTCAGCCGTCTCACGTGACGAGGACAATGTTGCTGTTGCCTTCACCTGTCCGGCCATAAAACTAATCACTTCAAGTGTGCAACATAGGCATCTAAACACTGCTATACTGAGAAACAAAGAGAGTCGTGTAGTTTCACAGACCATCGTTCATAAGCATGCAGTCCAACAACTAATTTTCCACCGACAGTTCATCCTCAACTCTTCAATCATGTCTTATAAAGTACCGTGTCACCATTTTAAAAGGTGTTGTTTCAGTCAATTATTTTGTAAATTCAGACATTCACAGATGGAATGACTAATGCTACTAATAATGATAGCTCTGTTTTCCTGTTTTATTTCTTTATTTAATAAGAAAAAAAACCTAAATTACTGTATATTATTTGTTTTCCCAGCCAGGAGCTAGAACGTCAACAGTAGCAGATGGTGCGAGGCTCGGCTCTGAAAGTTTTCATGAGGGACTCTGCTATATATTACAGTAGATGTAATATTATATTTGGAGAAGAAAAAAAAAAGTTAATCAGACAGCAAATCGAAGTAGACGATAAGCACTGAAGCATAAACTCGCTAAATCTTCGTCATTATATACTGCAGGTTCAGGAGCGTCGCTAATTCAATATATAAAGCACTGGTGCCTTTTAAAATCTATACACTCATACATACAGAGCGACTGTGTGTGGTCTGACATCAGATCAACCACCTGTTAAACCCAAGGGTTTTATATATAAAACTGAAAATTGAATTGAATTTTGATGGAGCAGCAACATAGAGGTCATCCTCTGAACACTGGAACGTGGCCATTTCCTGATATATTTTCACATTTGAAGCCAAATCTAATAATAATAAAAAAGAAAGAATCCTATCAGATTGAACCGATCGCTGCAACTTAACAAACAAACACCGCAGCTGTCAGTGATGACGGCAGCTGTGAGCGACGACAATATTATAATTCTCTTCACTATTGAGTGTCTATTCCACAAAGAGTGGAGAATGAGGGAGTGATGAGTCAACTGAACATGCCGTTGCTACTGGCAACCCATATTGGCACAAGCCTGTAACACTTAATTGTCACTAATATGTTTTTCTCAGATCAGTGACCAGGCAAATATTACAAAGCCTCTTTGAGTATTATGTGATTGTTGATTTATAATTTCTAAATAAGCCACTGACATATTAGTTTATTAATTATGTTTTTTTTTTGTATTATTCTATAGGCAGCTTTATTTTTACAGCTTCATTTGTTCAATCATTAGTCCTCCAATAGATTTTTCACAGCTTGGTTTAATGTCTTCAACCTTATTTACAGGAAGCTCGCTGCGTATCTGTGCATCGACACACACAACAGTGCTGCACGTATTGACCAGGTTTGCAGAGATGCATTGCCTCGACTTTCCAGGGAGCTCCAGCCATTGCCTTCCACTCAAAAGGTGCAGAAATCCCAAGATCAAAACCTATCGAGCCTAAAAGTCATGCGTTCCATGTGGCAATAAACCACAAATAATGATGCAGCCATGTGGAGTTAGGAGGAACATGGGGAGTAAGGGAAGTGCATCATGGATCCATGAGGGCAGGGGACTATTCTTGATTTAACTGGACATTTTTCTTTACATGACAGTACTGTAAGTTTAATTATCCACTCCAACTGTGATTGTGGACCTGTGTGAGATTATCTTGATTATCCGTCACTCCGTTTATCTGCTCGTAACTATGGAATCCTGGAAGTATGTGTCTATCCAACATTCCTACTGTAATTTATTAATTTCAGCTGCAAAGAGAGAACTGTACAAAGAGGTTAACGGAGTGGCCCGGGTTGCCTAGCAACTCGGCAATGCCTTTCATTTGTTAATTTACACTCAAAGAAGGTGAGCGCATCAACGATGAAGAGAGGGACCGACTTCAATCTGACACAGAAAAAGACAAGCATATGGCTGCAGACAGGAAATTTGAAATGATACACTGGAGACAATACCTCAAATACCTCAAAGCACTCCCCACCTCAACCTGTGCTACTTCTTTTTTTTAAATAGATTTTTATTTCATCCTTATTTAACCGGGTATAAGTCTCAAGAAGATTAATAAACCATAGCTTCAGGGACAGAACTGATATTTGCTTCAGGGAAACATACTGTACATCATGACCAGTGATTTTTAAAGAGATGTAAACACACTTCACTGCTAACTAAGTTTAGAACATTCAGTTCCCGAGCTGCACAGAAGTGGCCTGAAGGACACTAATGTCAGTGTGCAGGCAGCAGCGCGGCATGAGGAGCACAATAGACGTGAGTCATCCTGCTTTTTGCTCGGCCCAAACAGTGTGAAAATGCAGAAAGCAATCAATGCAAAGGTTGATGGGAGCGCGTGAGGAGGTGGGGGAGGCTGTCAAGTGGAAGGTACACAGAGATGTGTTTGGAGGCAGAGTTGCTAAAATATTTTCTTGTTTTCAAAGTAAAAACACACCTTTTCTCGCTTCACTCACTTGATGTTCTCGACAGACTTATCAGGATGCATTTCACTTTCCATCAGTTACACCAGTGAGGGTGAAGGGAGGGGAGAAGCCTCCATTAGTGCACTTACAGACTCTCTCTGGTTCTGTCCGTATCTCTCTCTCTCTCTCTCTCTGCGAGTGCTGAGTCAGTATGACGCAAGAGTGCATGCACAGTATAGATATTCACTAAAGCCTGCACAATATTACTCATGATGCTCAAAGGACAGGTTTTGGTCTTCGCCTCTACGCAGGAAGACCCGGGTTCGCGACCCGGTCGAAAACAAGGGTCTTTCTGCACTATACCAGTTTCCTCCCACAGTCCAAAAACATGCAATATGAGGATTAGGTCAACTAGACTCTCTAAATTGACCGTAGGTGTGAGTGCGAGAGTGGATGGTTGTGGTCCTGTGATGAACTGGAGATCGGTCCAGGGTGTGACCCCGCCTATCGCCCTATGTCAGCTGAGATTGGCACCAGCACCCCCCGCCCGCAACCCTCATGTGGAGGATAAAGCAGTAGAAAATGGATGGATGGACAGAGGGGAGGGGTTTTATTGTTTTCCTTACTTTCAGTGTTGTTGGATGCCGCTGAAAAGACGTTCACCCCAAGGAGAAGCACCATGGCTGTAGCACCCAAGTCTATACTGCAGCTCGTCTTCATCTCACGTCACATCACATCACTTTCCCTGACTTATTCTCCTGCTTACTTCTTCTTCTTCTTACTACTATGATTGATGTATGCCCACAGCTGGTATAAAAGCTGTCTGGAGAAATGACACGCCAACAAAATGAAACAGACACTGTGGATAAAAAGTCCAGTTTGCAACATCTAGGAGGGTTTATTGGGAGAAATTGAATACACTGCAAATGATATGCCCTATATATATATATATGCACATTAGACAAGAGTCTTGCTTTATAGAAGCTAACATCTTGTACTGCTGTGTTTCCACAGGAGCCTGAACAGACAAACCAACCATTTTGAGACCAAAGCTTTCTTTGCAAATGACATCAAAGAGCGACATCCTTTCTAGTACGAGTAGTAGTTCCCCGATGTGCTTGGTCTGCAGTCGGACCATTCTATGTAATTCTGAAACACTGGTCCTGTAAGTAATTACTACATTTTTAATTAGTTTAAGACTTAGGGGCTATTAACTAGCAACACTTAATCATATTAACCACCAAACTGTGCATCAGAGCGTGCTCATTTTTCACCTTCCGTTAGTTCGGGTCATTCATGTTTGGCCATTGTAGCCAGGTTGACCTGCCTCGTAGTTCCCCCTCCCGCTTTTCCACCAGTGTCCCTCATTACTCCACAACAAGGCCAGACGCAGGGAGAAAACCTTATGAGGCGTCACCTCCCAGCTGTCCTGCCTTCTGTGCGCCGGCTCTCGCTCTCTCAGACAAACACGCTCGCACGGATACCGCCGACTCGCCACTTTTTGCCCCCGTCAGACTGTTCAGCTCTCAGCTTCTGCTTTTCAAAAGTGAAGAGAAAACGATTCCCCGCCACACATCCTCTTCTGCTTTCTGTCACACGCTCAAAGCCAGACCAAGTTGTGACTGTACTATTACACAAGTACACAAAGCTCTCTTGTGATGACTCCAGTGTCTTTGTGGTTTTGTGAATGTTTTGATTGTTTGTCCCAGATTCTACCTCGTACAAAGCATATCAGAAATGGGGATTTTACAAATCACAGCATAGGTTGTATAGGGTGCAGTGGTTAGCACCGGTGCCTCACAGCAAGAAGGTTCCTGCTTCAACCTGGAGTTTACCTTCTGGATGGATATTACATATATTAGCTTGTAAATCTGTTTCCATCTTCACAAAAAGTCTAAAAATGGGATTTTCCAAATGCCAAACTTGATATTAAGTGGCGTCACAAGTTTAAGACCTCTGCTATAGAGCCTCAGACCATGGTACCTTTTTAAATGTAATGTTTTCTGTTATTAAGAACAGTTAGGAGCCGTTCATCGCACACCTGGAACAAGCTTACAGGTAAAAACGCATGATACCACTGCACGTCGTCCAAGAGCAGAATGAATCTTGATGGATGAATAATATGGAAAAGCACTGCGTGACGCAGACAGGTGGCACAGCCCGACTCCCCTCAAGGAATAAATCAAATCTTGGTGGGGAAACGATGAGAACCTTGTCACACAGCGTATGTTTAAAATTGTGCGTCTCTTCCATCAAACACCTTTGCAAAATGTGGATCAATTCGAGAGACATATTTCTCACTGATTTGCAGCACTGCTGTCAGAGAGCAGGCGAGTTTATGACCTCGGTGCCTCTAAAAGTTGACCTTAAGTTGTCCGTCACCCCAAACACAAACACAATACATCCATTCAAATAGCACAACATTTTATGATAAAGTAGGTCAGAGTTGGCCCTTTGCTGCCTGTCTCATCAAAAGTCTGATTCAAGGACCCTTGGCTTTAAAGATTACTAGGAATTTTTTAGTGAATCTGACACTGTTGTCAGTACATAGTCTAGTTTCTGCTATGCAACAGCGGAGAGTCTGACGCGTGTAGAATCAGTAAGGGGAACAGCTCTAAGCAAATGATGGATTTCAAGCTGCTGGGGAAATGCTGCAGGATGTGCTGCAGATAAAAAAAAAAAAGAAAAGGAAACACATTCTCCTGTAGGATAGGACAGAAAATGTGAGTGAAATTGTTCGGAGGCTTCAAGATCGCAGCAGCGCGATGCCGCACACTGACACATTTACTGATCTGAATTCTGAAATGATCATTTACAATAAAAAAAAACAAAAAACTTTCTGATGATTCATAATTGATACAACTCATCATGTTTCCATGTTAACCGTCATTGTCATCGTTCTACAAAATTCAAAGATATGATAACCTTTCTTTTCTTGAGTCTGTTCCCAAACGAAACATGAAGAGAAATCCTGCAGCTGTAGAATTTCATCACAGTGCTGTTTTCATGTTTATCAAATAACTGCATTTGATATTGCCTTCACTTGTATTATGATTTTTATTACTTTGGGATTACGGATTGTGCCGCCCTACTGTACTGGTATCTCTCGCTGACATACGCTACATTATAAATGTGTGGAGAACCATTTAATATAATTTATACAAGGTTTGCGGTCTTTTTTTATTTTGCATCGCTAAAAGCTGGGGAGCTGTAGGCGTACACGCTCCGCTCCCCAACCCCCCACCACCACCACCTTATGAAGGCTGCAGGAATATACTTAACTTTATGGCCCTGGCTAAGTTAATAACATTTCCACAGTGCAGGCATCTATTTCAATTTATTTCCAGTCAAGAGGTCCATCAATAACAGATGTAGCAATTGACCTGATACCACAAACAGGCTAATGGCCCTGCAGACATGACAGCCATAACATACAGACGTACACACGAGGCAGTGCAGGCAAACACACCACTACATCTCCATTGGCGATCAAAACTCCTGTCAGCTGGAAATCAATACTTGAAGTACAGGGGAAGATTGTGGAGGTGAAAGATGCGTTTGACTGATAGCTGGCTGCCAGGTTCTTGTATCACCTATGCAGCGTTGACTCTGGGAAATGTGATCCTCTCTCTCTCTGTTGTCTGGCATTGGGTTGGGTCATGGGAGGGAGGGAGGGAGGGGGGACAGAGCATCGGAGGAGGGGAGGAGGAGCACATCCTGTTACAAGGACAAGCATTTAACAACATTAGCAAACAGCACACATGCATGTGTGTGTGCTTGTGTTCTGGGATGTGCAGCTTTGGCCTTCACCCATGTTCCACTCCAGTTCTAGAGCACCACTGTTTGATAAATTGCCTCCTAATAGGATTGGCGTGCATTTATCTGCTAATCTAACGGCACCAGGCCAGGCCTCTAGATTTAGCTGGCCGTCAATTTAGCGCTCCTTCTCCACCCTCAAGTTCTCCTCCTCCTCCTCCTCCTCTGCCATCCAACTGTATAATCCTGTTATACATTTATACTCCTGTGTTCGTCAAAACAAAATAAATCACATTTTTCAAAGTGGGACTAACACACCCAGGAAGTTGAATTACGACAAGTCAGACTCAAGCTGGCCTGAGTTTATACTGTGTCAACTAAAAAAATCTAATATTTCAAAGTTCATGGATGGTAGATGGAGTCAACACGCAACCAGCTACTTAAAAAGCTGTCAATTCTTACATAAATTCTGCAAACGAACAACAAGAACAAGGAAACACGATAATTGTGCAAAACTATAATGAATTTTGAATTACAGTGTATATGTAGAAATGAAAATGGTCTATATCGCCGAGAAAATACCACACAACGACCAGCTGTTTGTCTCCAGACTTCCCTCGAAAAATCCACACAGGACAGAGGCAGTCATCATGCAGAAGCCCAGCGTCCTCCCCTGTCCCCTGCTCCATTGACTCCCAGAGAAGCTGAGATTCCGTGGAAGTGATGTTTCTGCCTCTTTAGTCATTAGTGAAATAAAACCTGAGCTTCACATGGTTTTAATGCTGAGGCTGCTACGGGAAGACGAAAATTAGCGTAATCCGTGATAAACAGCTATAAACAGTACATATTTGACCGCATTTTAAAGAAAGCGGAGCTTCAGTGTAGCATAGGTGAAACATAATTCCTCACTGCTGTTTGTATACTGGGACAAGGACAATAGTCCCATTAAATGTCAGTCATGGTGAATTAACCGTAGCTCAACATAACTGTACATGGTGACATGCCGCCTTGTGAACACCCGTCACTCCCTCCAGCTTTCAGCATGACCTACCCAGGCTCATATGTCAGAAATCTCCCTCTCCACCATCACCTGCTCCCCACATCCATCCAGACCTCCATTTCTCATCCTTTCATCTCCACTCATAGCAGGCGGCTACATGAAGCGAGGCACGCGCACACACACAGGCACACATTATGCGTCTGTGGGTTTCTGGAGTCTCTGGAGTCTGGAGTGATAAGTGGCAGGTAGAAGAGAGGCTGCACCACAGGGGCTGACATCGTCGCCAGCACCACGAACGCTTCGACTGTAAAAACAATAACACGCGCACACGCGCAGGCACACACACACACACACACACAGCCACGAGCAATGTAAACAGAGACAGGCAAATGAGGAAATGCACACCTGTTTCCCGCACTCCAGCACACACACACACATGCAAAGCCTGAGGGAGTTTATCACTCTCAGCATGAGGGGTCTGTGAATACAGTGTGAATACTAACTACCTGAGGTGATGGAGATGACTGACATTAGATGCGCCTGCTCTGTTTAGTTTATAAGATTCAGCAGTTTCCTTCCTATTTTCCTCAGCACCTTCACATCAGTAGCTTTCAACAACCGTGATGATTTTTTTTTTATTTCTTGCTCCTCTGCAGTCACATCACACACACACACACACACACACTTCAGAACCAAATAAATAAATTCAGTCAGACAAACATGAAGGGAGGCAGTTATGGTGGAACTTCCCTTGTCCAGTCACACGTTGTTCTCAATGAGTCACAGCAATTTGAAACTCCACTGTCATGCTGGGAAAAAAAATTAGTTCTTGGATTTCTTCTCTGTTTGGACTGTACAGTAAGATTATGTAGCAAGTACCTGTGTCATATAATCTGAAACTTTAGAAACTTCAGCTGAGTGAGTGGGTGAACCTGGCCCAGTCTGCCAGTAATTGGATTTTGCTTTGCAGAAAACGTCTGTCAAAATGTCCTTAAAAGAAATGGAACCAATCGCGTGGCACGCTGCTTAACACAGTGACGACAGAGAAGCGATGTCGAGCAGTTTTTAGGGATCACAATTAAAGGTCTTTTCAATGACTTTCCAGGACCAAATTCCTCAAATTCAAGGACTGAATGTGCTGCCACAGCTTCGGGCGGCAGAGCAACTTGTAAGAGCCGCTTCGCCCATCTGCACAAGTCAGTTTTTTTCATTTTCTTTGGTGAACCAGAGATCTTGGAATTTGCATTTCCCTGGCATCCCATAATTCCCTCTCACTTGCTTAACGTCACTCACTCATTGCTCTGCATGGAATCTCACGTCAACAGCAGAGAGAGACAGTGTCCACAACACCGCTGTGTAATCACGACTCAACATTTGTTCTGCGTAAGGTCTAGTCTATGTACATCAGGCTATGCAGGACATGCACCAGTAGGTGGCGTCGTAACAAACAAGGGCACCAACATCTCAACTTCACTTCTTTCTTGCACAAAATTCAAGGATTTTCAATGACCCATGCACAAAATTCAAGGACTTTCAATGACCCATGTTGATTTTTCAAAAACTGAAATTCTTTTTTTGAATTCATAAAATAAGGTGATAAGCCAAGCGGAATAAGAATTTCACGTTTTGAAGGTTGAAGGTCTGTCCAGTCGCGTACAGAGGCATTTTGTGGTAATGAGCATTAGTTTGCATGAGACGGTGTAGTGATTTTTAGTACAATTTTGCATGTGGATACTCACCCACCGTGTTGCGTAAACAATGATTGTAAATCATGGCACTTGAATGAAAGTGAACATGAAATGAGGGAAGAAAGTGAAGTGACACCTGGCAGAGAAAAACGACTAAGTCCTTCAGTAATGACATAAAGAAATGTTATTATCAGCTCCAAGCCTCTTAAATGGGAAGATTTCCTGCAATTACTTAATTACATTATATCATATGAATATCTGGAAAAAGTTATTAGCGTTGTTGACAAGTTTTCCTCAGTGGATTTGACAGCAAAGATTTTATTAAATACTCGAGAAAATGATAGTCTCATTGGTGAAGGAAACAACCATCACTGCTGTGACATTAGTCCTAAAGCCACTGTAGAACTAATAAACTGTGGAGTTAACAAAATACACTGTGCAGGTGAACACATGCGCACACACACAAAAACACACAAAATTCAATCAAAACAATCCCTCTGCCAGAGCATCTCAAAATGAGGGACATGTAGTTTTGTTTAGTCTGACAAACCAGTTATTACATCATGTCAACACGCATGCACGCACACACGCACGTAAACACAAAAACACACAAGTGCCTCTTGAAACAAACCGGATCCACCCAGTCCTCTCACACACATACATTTTGTCAGTTTGAAACATCTGGTAAAGAATCTGCCTCTATCATTTCAAGCCTCTCATGGATGGAGAGAAGAGGACTAAATTAGGACAGGGAGACAGGAAGAGAAGAAGCCTTGTGGCTCCACTGAACCGGGAGCATGCAAAATGCATAGCTTTCGCATGTTGACGCTTTCCCTTCATCTCACTTCCCGTCTCTCCCTGCATTCTCCTGCTTCGTGACTGAGCTGCAGGGAGAAGACTGTGCAGGATTGCTGCCAACGGAAGGTGCAAATGGTCTAAGGAGGAGACATCATCATCATCATCATCATCCCTTCCTGCCTTTGCATGCTTCTTTTCACCACCTCTGTCTGGCTCACATTAGTCACATTAGTAAGCAGAAGAGAGGGGTATGAATTAGTGTCTGGACCAATAATTATATGTTATATATTCTGACTTCACAATAGGACGGAAATAAAAGAAAATGTTAATGCAGTTTGATAGAATTTTCAAAGCAGCTGGTTGCAAAAAGAACTCAGGGTGAATTAGAGGTTGACCAATGTGGGTTTTCTACGGTGGATGCAGATTATTATTTTTTATTTATTTTTTAAATCAGGGCAGCTGATGTGGTCAATAATCAATGCTGATTTTTTTTTTATACTTTATCTGATAAAGTATAACAGTTTAATGATAACAAATAATACAACAAAATGCTAATTGAACAACTAACGATCCGTCGCTCCAATGTTCATTTTATGACTGACTCACTCTGCAGTGCAATTATATAAAATAAAATTATGCTTACGCTAAATATGAAATACATAAAACAGGTCAAGAAAAAACAACAACTTTTGGTTGAAAGAAATTAAGTTTTAGTGGCTTCGCTTCTTAAAAAAACGTCTACCTTTAGTTTGAATGGAAGTCTATGAGAACATTTGCTTATTTTCCTGAGGAGTTAATGGTCTTGATTGTTAGTTTCAGGTTTTCTTCTCTAGCATGTGATGTCAAGTTTGTAAATTATGTTTCCAATTCAAGGAAACTAGACGATAAACAATATAACAGTGGTGTCAAACTCATTTTAGTTCAGGGGCGACTTGATCTCAAGTGGGCCGGACCCAAAATAATATCACGATAAACTATGAACAACAAGAACTCCAAATAAGTGCAATTTTAACAATTAAATGATGTCTAAGTTTACATTTACACAACACTATAGATCACAGGTTTCTGGAACTGAAAAATATTTGCGAAATTTTCACAATTTCATCCTGTGGGCCGGTTCTAGCACACTGGCCATATGTTTGACACCCCTGCAATATAAGACAACTATAGCGTTATATTTAACATTAAGATATGCGTTAATGCTTATTTACCAATCTGGTTAAAAACATTTTTAAACATCTGGATATACTTATATCTATTGAATGCACATTTATGAGCATTCATAAACAAGTTATAGTTTATCAAGAAAGTTTCCTGCATAAATCGGTGCAAATATAACACCTTGGAGAGGATGCTTTAAAAGCAGTGGTCGCCTGATTCTCTGGTACATGCTGAATTAGTTTATCAGAGATGCTTGTGTTTATTTTGGGCCTGTGCTGTGTGCCACCCACACCTCTCAGCCCCGACCGTGACCATCTGACAATCAGAGAGCTGCACCGACTGACCTCGATTCTCCTTTGATTACTTAACCAACTTCCCCGATGTGCGAGTGTCTGACCTTTTCACGCACTTGTACAAGAGGGCACTCGGACTGACATTTCGAATAAAATGTGCTTACATCCGTTCTGCCAAGTCCGTCACGCAAAATCATGTTAACAAAATCATCTGGACTCACGGAGACGTACATCTTGACACCGTCCCTGTGTGCTTGTGTGTATTTATACATAAATAACACGCTCGTACACCAAAAAAGATCAAGGTTCTCGATTCAGACTGGTCTCTTCAGCCTCCTTCCTCAAAAAGGCTTGTGACAGCCACCTTTTCAAATCACAGGGTGACAACTGGGTCATCCTGTGCTGAGAATCTGTATCCACTTACTCACACCTGACCTGCTCTGTTCCAGTCAATTGGGATCTGCCATTATGGCATTTATCATGTGGCCAAATAAAAAAGAACATTATTTCAGAAATGCGCGGTCATTTGTGAGCAAGAGTCTCACGTTTTAGTTGGTTCAAATATTGCTGCAAAGGCAGCCGTGTTTATATTTTAAGGACAAAGTCCGCTTGGCTTATCTCCTTATTTATTGCTGCAGTGATGTTCAGACAACATAGGTCATGAATGAATTGGGTTTTACAAGGGATGCCAAAAGTCAGAGCGTCCTTCATTGTATCATCCAGAACAGTTTTGGGAACTTGTCTCTTACCCCGGAATGACAAATGAACCAAATATTCCTTGGCTGAGTGGAAGGTCAAAAATGATTGGCAGTCTAATCTACAGAGGGATAAATATGGAAAACAAATATATGGAACTGTTGTGGTTTTTTTTCAGAATGAATGGTGGGTTGAACCACAGGGATTCCACTGTTTGGAGAGAATGTAGGCTTTTCACCACTTGTTTTGTCACCGCCTGCTCTGCTCTGGCTTTTATAGACCCTAGACTGCCTTATTTTCCCCTTTCCCTTGGAAGAGAAAAAGGTGTTTTCACCTCCGCTGAGAGGCTCAGCTGGAGCTGCGGCAGTCGGCAGAGCAGAAATAAAACATGAGCTGGTGGAAATAATATTCGCTTTGGTTCAGCATTTACCATCAACATCAACTCTCATGCTAAGTCGCGCTGTGATGCAAAGTTAAGGTGGCGGCAAAGGATGTTGTCCTGAAGACACACACACAGTGGTGTTTCGATGCATTTCCATCAATGGGTTCAGTGCAGTTTAGCTCAGCATGGTGTGGTTCGGAACATTAAACCTTCATCTGGCTTGTGTTCCCATTGTGGTGTGTGTACGGTGGATGGCGAGAGAAGAGTGTGACGTCATACAAGTGTCAATAAATTCAAGTACAACATTCAATGGACTGCAGTGAGTCCTTTAGGTCCTGGATCACTGTGCTATGTACCCCGTTAGAAGGGTGCCAATACTTTAAAACACTTATAACTGTGTAACCAATCCCAGCTGACATAGGGTAAATGGCAGGGTGCACCCTGGACAGGTCGCCAGTCCATCACTGGGCCACATAGAGACCTACGGTCAAGTTAGACTGTCCAATTTGCCTAATCCCCAAATCTGCATGTTTCTGGACTGTAGGATGAAACCGGAGAACCCAGAGAATACCCATCCACACACAGGGCGATATTTTAATATACTGTATATCTTTATATTTCTAAACGAGATATAACACAGGACAATATTGCTTGTATCGATATATTTTATTTTGCGTTAAAATGACAATACATGGGCTGCAAGTTTGCACCTATTTCTCCTCTCCCTCTCCCTGCATCCCTACACACACACACACACACACACACACTCACACACACACACAACCTTTCTGCTCCGCCTCCACTCTCATCTACAACCTGCGACAACATGGAGACAGAGTGCGCCGCAGAAGAGGAGTTGGTCAGTAAATGAAAGAAAAATGGCTGGATAATTTGGAGATGGTTTGGTTTTAAAGTGCCAGTAAATTTTTTCTGTAAAGAATGTTGAAAACCTGCTGCAGGGCTCTCAAGTCTCGCATTGTGCCCGACAGTCACACAATCACACACTATAATATCAATTTCTCTGATGAAAATCAACCCTCTTAACCCACTTTTTGTATTTATATCAAGAAAACAAACTTCAGTGACCGAAAGTCTCTGTCAAAATGGCCCTCACTTATTTTCCCAGCTCCAGGGGAGAGCTGACAGCAGCACCGTTTCACATTCCACAGTGCAAAGTCAGGATTGACTGCAACTCTCTCTCAAGACCCCTACAAAGAACACACACATACAAACCCCTTATTTCAAAGTCACAGCAAAGGCGAGTCCGCCTTCAGAGAAAATATACAAACTGATACACACAACATTTAACATGCTGACGTCTGGCAGAGCATGAGACCCGTGCACCTAATCCCCCCCAGGTCCCCAAACCCAAATACTCTCAAACCTGAGAGACGATTTCAGTCAGTAAAATGCTTTGCAAACATAAAAGTTTTAGGACCATACAGAAACACGTACTGTACACAAGGCATTATTTCACAGACACACAAGAAACACTTCTGAAAACACACCTGTAGCTAAGTCGAGAGTGATTTGTGACGCCCTGAAGATGAAACTGTGTATGTGTTTGCAGCACCAGTGGAATGTCTCAGTGACATGCCCACACTTGCACTGTAACCTGCAGAAAGACACCCCGGGGCGGCACACAGCAGGTCACAGGCAGCATGAATGAGGACATGGTGGCATAACAAACAGCTCGACATCTCGGCTACACGGCAGGCAGATGGCCTCCATAACGTCTTTGCACGAGTCGAGACGAGCTGATACATCTACGGACGAGAGAGACTAGTGTAAGGGATCTGGGGGGCGGGGGGGGGGATGTAATTTGGTAAATCTGTGCTGCAGTGGTGTAGCGTAATGGTTCACTGATGAAGGCATATAATGTGCAGAGACATCATCAAAAATAAAACCAACAACAACTGGATTAGCTTCAGCAGCAGCACTCGTACAGTAAGTACGGTAACGATTTTGAACACATATCTAATTGTTATTATTTTGACTAAAATGGTGATTGTGATATGGGAGGGAATGTATGGAATGTTTTCGTCAGTCTGTGGAACACGATGTGTACAGGCCAGGACAATATTTAATCTAAAATGATCTTTTTTCACACATTTTGGCTTTAAGAAATATTGCACCTCCTGCTAATTGAAAATTGCAGCAGGTGATTTTGATCAAACATCGATTCATTGTTCAGCCCTAATCATGTTGTTGTGTGGAAAATGCTCCATTGCTAATATTGCAAATCGAATCGCATTCACAAAACAGAAAAATCTCAATTAGATATTTTTCCCCCAAATTGTTCAGTCCCATCTCTGAATCAGTCAAACCCGACAAATTAATTGCACGCCACATCTCTTTCCAATCACATCAATACAGAGCCGGGGAAATTCCCTCATCTTCTGCCATCTGTGCAAGGCCGAAAAGATAAATGTGACCATCTGTGAATCACCGTACCACTGGCTAAAATCAAACACAGCATAAAAAGACTCTTAGTTCAGCACAACAGACAAAAGGTCTGTTCTTACACTCAGGCCCGTGTTATTTGTCAGAATCCATGATGCGCCGTTTCACTCACCATAAAATCCTGAAAATACAACAACACCGACCGACAGACAGGGTTAGTGCGTCTTAAATAATGGTGACACCGCCGTGATACGGCTGCACATTTGGAACCTGATTACATCGTCACATTTGAGCAGCAGCAAAGTTTTCTCAGGATCACTTTTACATCATGCATTTTGCATCACTTAACAATGCATTGAGATGTACACGGGATTAAACCATGCAAGTGTTTCTGCAAGGCCTCATTTCACCACAGCACTGCTTTTATCACGGTTAATAGTATATGTTTAGAATGCTAATGTTCTCATATTGATGTAAAAGACAATGGCTTTCATGATTAAGATTGTATAATATATAATTATATCCCATTTCTTTAACAATTATGTAACTGCCTTTAAGAATACACATAAGACCACACATTCAATATCTGAGATTTTGAGAGAGAGTTATACTTTTTGACTTAAAGACATCAATGATGTATCAAGAGTGACAGCAGCTTGAAGACGCATCAGGGTTTCTTCAGATTTGACGGCCCTAAAAGCTAAAGAAGCGAATGAGCACTCCCTGAAATGTAAAACTGACGAATAAGCTGATTTTTGTGGATGGCTGGGTCTTGACATGGTGCAAGGTTACGAAGAACAAGTGAACTAACTCGATGAAAGCAATTACAGCAAAGCCAAGCCGAGCAGACACAGCCCTGAAAAGGCATTTGCGCTGGCATGGGAGAAAAAGCAGACAGCATGAGAAAGCCAGAGCATTTTTCACTCAAAAATACAGGAATCCAAACCTCTAAACAAAACCTTACACTATTGCATAACCACTTCATTTGACCGGTGGAAAAAAAGAGTGCAGGGGTGCTTGTAGAGGAGACCTTGGCCATAGTGTACAGTATATTTAGATTTTTTTTTTTTGTACAGAAGAATTTCTGAGTCTTGTAGTGGATTCTGAAATATCCAAAAAAAACTTCACCCAGCACTTCTCAAAGGATGTCCTGCCTGCAAATCAACAGATAAGTCAAGATGCAAGACAGTCTATGTACACACCCACAAATACCGTATACAATAACGCCTAAATAATATCTATGGATTCTTAACATCAGCAGCTTTCGATAAAAATTCCACCCACAAGGTCATACGTTTAATTCTTTTAACCTCCCTCTGCTTCTCAAGGGTTTGGTCTTCTGTCAAATTCAACTATCAAAATAAATGTCTTACTGTCTCCGAGAGAAAAGTTGCTGCACTACTTTATAACAAAAAAAAAGAGCTATGGCTCAGAGGAGGTCGTCCACCAATGAGAAGTTCAGTGGTTCAATCCCTGGCTGGACCAAATTATTCTTGGAGCATGACCTGAGTGAGTGAATGTGAGTGAATGTGAGTGTCATAGAAACCTAGAATTACCACATAGTAGTGGTCCGCTCCCCCACCAAGCAGATGAATGTCCGTCATTTAACCACAATGGCTAAAACTAATTTGTGTGGTCACTGTGACCTTGATCTTTGACCTATGGCCACAAAAATCCAAAAGACTCATTCTTGAACCCAGCTGAACCTCTGTGGTATATTTATGAGGTTCCCCTCAAGGCATTCCTGGAATATTGTGTTCACAAGGCCTTTAGTGTGTTTCGCAAGATGACGGTGACCTTCAGCTTTGCTCGTCAACCACCAAATTCAAATCATTGTGTCCAAGATTTTCAATCCAAGTGTTACTAGTACAGTATGTTTCATTTGCAAGCGTAAAGTCACCCTCATCTTTCTTTGGGACTAAATGGATCTGATATTGTATATGCTCTGCCAATATCAATTTTGGCGGGCAGACCACATCGACCACCAAAGTCTAATCAATTCATCCTTCAGTCCAAGTCATTGTTTTTACCAAATGTGAAAGGATTCCTTAAGACATTCTTCAGATGGATGGACAGACAACCCCAAAAAACACAGTAATGCCTCCAAACAATGATGCAATCGTTGTCAAGATGTCAAGACTAGACAAGACAGACAATTTACCAAATGTACACCATCTAAATTTAGCATTAACATTCCCTAGTGTCACTTTATACCAGAGAGGCTGCAACTGAAAATGACCACACACATTCTCCAAAAGTCACGCACGCACACGTCCTAATTCATCCATCACACTGTTCCCTCTGCTAATTGTTCCCTCCCCGCTCTGATCTAAGACTCCAGCAGACCACCTTGGGGCGGCAGAAGGAGAGAGAGAAGAGGGTGAAATGAATGGACGTGATGACAGCGTGCTCCCTGCAGCAAGCCAAAACTAACAGACTGTCTGAGGAAATATCGCAAGGCCACTGAGGACTTGGCACTGGTCCTACCTCCTACCATCCTTTGCATCCTTTGCATCCTTTGCAGGTACAGCTTTCAAGCACTTATGGTTAGATCAGGACACTCCACTACATTAGACGGACAGAGGCGCCTGAGCCAGAGATAAAGACACAGATTCTTCAGATCCGACTGATATGAAGGGTTTAAAATGGGCCTGTGTCTGAATAGCGGATTGACTTGTGCAAGCGAGTTAAAGCTAAAACAACTTGTGCACTTTATTATTTAATTCTCTGAAGGTTATCCTTTTCAGCAGGGGTTCCCAATCATTGCGCCCAGGACCAGAACATGGCTGCGAAAACCCTTAAGGCCCTGGTATACTTCCACGCACAGCCTGTGGACCCACCATGCACTACACGCATGACGCGAATTGAGTCATCAATGCACAAACACACAGGTTTGGAACCGTGTTCTGCCCCACCTATAGGTGAAGTATAAGCCCCGCTCACCAAGCTGTAAAAAAACATTTCAGCAACAGAAGAAGCATTCGCCAAGGATAGTCATCCAAACCTTGACCTGGTGACCCTCTCACCTCCCAACACCCCGAGTCCTCTGCCCGACGGGCCTTTCGTCAGTGAACGAGACGTGTCGGAAGAAGCTGTAGCATTGTTCCCTTCTTCTGTGGTAGGACTGTGTCCCATTCCATGCGTCCAGACTTGCACCACCACTCGATGGTAAAGTGGAATACAACCGGACCCTGACGCAAGAGTATACCAGGGTCTTTAGGAAGCAAGGAAGCTTACTGATAGAGTTTTGTTTTGTTCTACCTAGAAAAGTCAACAATGTTTATAACTTGTGCATATCACAGGGAATGAATAATACAGTACATGAGTGAAAATGCATATCTACTGGCTCTGCCTGTTTCCAACATACTTACGTACTGTACCACGCAATGACCAGACTATCTCAGCAAAGCAGGATCAGGGCTCAGATGGTTGGTAAATTAAGTGTTAATCTGGATTGTAGGAGAAGGGTGTAATGTGCAAACTCAACAGACTGAACCAAGGCTTAGAATTTGTGGAGGAAACAGCTACGTACCACCATGTATATAGCCCTTGCACACTACTCTCCTACCCTGAGATCCCTACCCTACCAAGAGACAAAGATCCCTGATTATAGTTTCTATTCTGTCATCACCGGGATACACTGGACTTTTGAGATGGTACACAAAATTGCTTTCAAATGTGGATGTGTGGGGTGGAGGGGGTTGGGTGGGGTGGGGTTGGATAGTTGCAAACTGTTTCATCATCCTTAGTCACACAGTATTCTCTGGAGCATTTCCTGGCTTACTGCACATCAATATTAGAGGAAAAAACATGTGAAAGAGGAAATGACACGTAAGCAGTAAAAAACATGTCAGAGTAAAGCCAGGTGGAGCCGCTCTCACAGGCACATTATCCTGCTCATCCATCAGACCCCCTTGTTCCCGGGGCCGAGATGGAACAGGGAAACATCCAGCTTGACAAATCTGAATATTAGTCGTTCTCGCTTATGTCCTTGAAATGACAATAACTCTTCTGTTTCTCCTCTCCTCTGGTTGGAGGCAGACTTTAAATACTGTGTAGGATCATCTCCTCTTCTAACTTCCTAGATTATTCCCTGTCCTAAGGACCATACATATAGTAAACATTAGCGTTAAGCTGCCACTGCGGCGTCATCACTGCTACGTGCCTCTCTCGCAAGTATCATCGGCATAAACCATTACACCACAAACACACCCTGGTGGTGTCCAATCAATTCAAATGTACTTCTTTAAAAGAACTGTGTTCAGCTGGAGCACAATTTCGACACGTGGCTACTTCAGAGTCCAGTTCGGGGAGTTATCTTTGAAAGGAACAAAGATCTGAAGATGAAGGACCTTGGATAACACCACCCTGGTGAAATGGCACACAGATGGCCGTAGGGACAAAATAATCTAAAGTCAATTACACCAAATACTCGCCAGTGCTATGGGAGTACTAACTTTAATAAAGTGTTTGCTCATTCTTCTCTAAAAACTGCCTCTATATTCGACATAATCTATTGCCTGGAGAGTTGGAACACATAACATCTGCTCTCAGGATTTGCTGGTGCTGCAGTTCACTATAGAATTAAAACTTTTTCTTTTTAAGGCTTTATTTCCTATACATTTAAAATGATCTGCAATGAACCCGACTCCCTGACTGATTTAAAGGTTCAGTGTGTAACATTTAGGTGAAATTGTTTTCACCTAAATGATGAAATACATTAATTAAATTTTAGTTTTTCACCAGAATGAGCCTATTATATTTATATAAGCCACCATTCAAAACCACTCATACAGTAGCTCAGAATGGACAAATTAAATGTGTTGTGAGTTTTTGATGCTAGGTGAAGGCTCCACAAGTTCTCCAACACACCTGCTCATTCACACTGTACTTTGGGATTATATTAAAAGGTTCAGTACGTGAGAATTAGTGACATACCGTTCTTCTTCATAGCTCATTCGCGGTTTATAAGCTGCCACCTGAAAATATGAAACACACACTCTGGCTGGTTTGTCCATTCAAGCTGCTGTAGAAGCATAGTGATTAGATTATACCATCTAATCTGGGTGTGGGTGTGAATGTGAGTGTGGATGGTTGTTTACCTGTGATAGGCTGGCTAACCTGGCTCTTGCCCAACGTTACCTTACACATGACACATGTTTTTTTTTTTCAAATTATAATCACTATTTCTCTGTTGTGTTAATATTATGGCATTATTGCAATCATCTGTGTTTGTTGTATGCTCTGTTTACACACTTGATTTCAATAGGAGTTCCTTGATTAAACAGGAGGTTTGTATAATTACAATTAGCGCTTTGAAAATGGAAACACGGGTAAATAAGAGACTGTTGGGAACATGATCCTCCAAGTAAGTAAATAATGTTCAAGTTGTTGCTGTTGAAGAACGTGTGTGAAATCCAAACCTCACTGCAAACAGCGTTGACTCTTAATATCTCAAGTAAACTCTTTGACCTTTTCCTTGTGTTTATTTATGTTAATCACTTTTCCATTTGGGACTTCTTTTTCTGTGGGAGGACGGCCTTTTTAAAAAAAGTGTCTCTCTTTTGGTGTCGCTCTCAGGTTTGACGCCAGGCTGTGGCTTCAAATACAAAGCAGTCTATCGGAGATGTTTGCATTTTGCAGACTGCTGTGTGGAGGGAGCCAGTCAGGAGAGCAAGCGATGATTCAGCAGTGCCGGACGCCTATAATCATCCCTTCACCATCTTGTGCTGTCTCCTTTTCAACACAGTGCAGATCTCTGTTTTCCAAATATATCTAAAGCGTCTCGTTTGGGAAACATGGGGAACACTTGTGCACTTTAAAATCCTTAAAATAGACGTGCATTTTAGCCTAACTTCTGTGAACCTGTTAACCATATTCCATTGCTTTAAATTAAATGTCTAGGGGCCTATTTTGTATAAAGCCTGTGATAAGAGAAGTGAGACGTGGATAGGCTCTCATTCCAATTCTCATCACCTCCACCACCACCACCACCATCATCATCATCATCATCATCTCAGATGATCCCACAACATGTAATCAGTGTTATTTGTTCGGGCTTGTACTGAGGCATCCAAAGTCCTCCAGGGGATCAGACAAATCTCACATTAGGGAAACAACAACCTGGAGCGGAGGCAGCCTGACAGTGGCCTGACATCAGGGATTTTGAAATTTAAGACACTGCACTAGTGTCTGACAGATCCCCTACAGCTTAGATTCAGTCCAGGTGTCAGAAAGGTTTTCAGTCAACCTTTGAAATACCACAAATGAAACCAGAATAAAACAAAATGTAATAGCAGATATTATATTTTATCTTGTATACACATGTTTTCTTTAATAATCAACCTCTGTTGAGCTTAATATTGGAGTAATCACGTTGGTCATTTTCAAGCAAAAGAAATGTGTGACGAGCTGCTGTTTTTCATTTATTTCCCCCATGAAAACTGAGAAAAACAAACGACTGCTGCAGCAAACCACTGCAAACTGCTGTTTCACTGCCACAGTGTGCAACAACAGTCCACTCCACATACAAACAAACAAAAACCTCACAGTTTTTAAATGTTTGTGTGCCACGCATATGGCTCAGTGATTTATTTTACCTAGCTCTTCCTGATTTCTCACTTTTTAAGGTGCAAAATAAATAGCACTGGCCCCCTCTCTCTCTCACACACACACACACACACACACAGCAGTGAGTTGTGCTGACCCTGACCATTCAGACTTGGCAACAAGAGCGCGCCACATCACACTTAATAATATTTTATCTTTAAATCAGTCATTTATGAAGCATTGGTTCATATTTAAATGCGACAAATGCACAGATTTGAATTGGATGCTAATGTGCAGTTAGAAAGATAAAATAACATCTGCTTAGCGTGAGGAGTGTGACTCAGGGTTTTTATCAAGGGGTTTATGAGTGTTTGAGGCACATGCTGGGTGGTGTTAATCCGTGGATGAAAGAGCGTTGGAAACTATTGTAGAAGAAGAGCTTCCATTTGTTTACATCCATAAGTACATAATGAAACAACACACTGCACGCAATGTAAACTCATATTACACACATGAAGTTGACAAAGGGCATAAAGGCCTGTACATGTGTCATATTAGGTTCCACCATTCATAGCCACTCTAAATCCCAAAGGTACAAGTATCTCACAGAAAAGAAAGAGTTAATGACCTGGTTACTGTCCCTGATATCAATCCTCATAAAGCCCTAGAGGAGTGAACTTTAATGCACCATAAAAAGGGAACTATATCCACCCATCAACCTTGGGCCGCTATAAAAGGCACTGGTGTGTGTGCTGCTGGACGAGCGGGTTCAAATATCTAATGAGATTTTGCTGACAAATACCTTGCGATATGATTTGTTTAAAGTCAAGCTTCAGGTCCACATTTGGGGGTCGTGCTGAGGGAGCGTTTGTGTGGATGCAGCAGCAGCGCAGGGGTGGGCGGGGTATCCCGTCGCACTGAAGAACAGCTGAAGAATTCACTTCTGAAAGTTTTCCTGGGTGCGACTCCGACCCGCTTGCGGCCGCCTGACATCACTAGCACAATGTTGCTGTTGCCTCCGTCTGTCTTGACATAAAACAAATCACTTCCTGTGAGCAGCGTGGGAATGCCACCAGGCCACACAAGATCTCACCACCGCTCCACTGAGAAACAGAGAAGGATTTGTGTGGAGCAACTCCTTCTGTGTGAACTCTTTTGACAATGGTTTAGAGACTCTAATACAAGGACAAGGAGAGCTTGCAGAAATCATGGAACAATCAAAATAAAACTACAATGTGGTTTGCTAATTGCTGTGTTTTGATTGTATTAGGATTTTTATTTTAAAAAGGATCCATTGTTTCACTCTCTTCAAGTCCTCTGTTGCCACTGTTACCAGGACTGGTCAAATAAGGTACGAGGAGCTTCTTCTATTTATACGCTCTGTGAGTGAAGGACGTCGGCTTTCAGATTAGAAGACTTGTTCTTATCTGACAACTCTTTTTTTGTGTGCTCTTGACAGAATACCTGCTTCACTTAACCAGAAGCAGACTCGGAGAGAAGCAAATGTAGAAGAATTACACCAGAATCCTGCTTCTCTTCTGGAAACAGTTTCACAAAATCCTCCTTCAAACTGTAAAAGCCCGATTTCATCAAACTAAATGTAAGAGATCAACGTCAAGAGCAGAACCTGAATTATTTCAAACGTATCGCCCACCTGTTTCCTCTGCTATCACTCCTCACTCTTGGTTGACACTGTTGACTTAACTATAATCCAATCATATTCACTACCTGAGCTCCTTATTAAGCATCCTTTTACACTCTTGAGCCGATGACAGTCCACACTGGGTCATTATGTTTCAAACCTATTGTACAAGGTCATGAATGAAAGGGTGAATCAATATCCCGCGACACGTGGGGAAAGAACACGCTGGTGGATAGAAGGTGGGACTTTATGCAAGACATAACCACGTGATCTTTATTGATCTCCACTCCAAATGAACACTACATCACAGGCGTAACAGTGGCTTTTTGGATTACTTGTAACCCGACCGTGATCCTTTTTTTGGCTTTTTTCTCTGAAAATAAATGCTTGACCTTTTATCTGCAGCTGAGGTGAAGGACAACAGGGAGAAGAGAGAGAGAGAGATTCTCTTTGGGATGCTTTTGTATTCTTGTCCTTACGTTGTTCTTAAATGCTGTTTTCTTCATCTCTCATTGTGCTGGTTGTCACTTCCTTCCACCCTGCAGCCATGCTGGAGCCAGCCTTGCAGCTGTCCACAATCCAGCATTACATAACACAGCTGCATCAACCCCCCCCACCACCCCCCCCTTCTTGCCACTCTGCTGGCTCTCCATCACAACACCGTCAGGACAAAGTTGGATGCCCACTCAGGGAACAGACACACAGACCCGTCTCTTGTATGGTTTCCTTGTTGAGGGCCAAGTTAATGAGGTAATGCGACACTGCAATTGCTCATTTGCTTCTCCGTTCCCTTGGACCCGTGGCCCCTTCACCTTACGAAGCTCCACTCAAAACACACTAGACCGAGTGCTGCTCAAGTGTAGGTGTGTGTGTGTGAGCATGTACCAAGGCTACATCAATTTGAAAATGGAGGTTTTCTGATGGAAACATCGGCACCCAAACGAACGTTTTTTGACTTCAGTATCAAAAGTCGTCCATACAAACACGCCTATAAAAACATTTGAAAATAACAATGCATGCATTTGCTAGTGTGAACAGAGAGTTGCTTCTCTCCTGTGTAGCTGTTAACTCAGTTCCAGACAGTACTACTAACAATGACTCGGCTCTGCACAGCTTGGGTATCAGACATGCCGTTTTCCATTACTGTAGTACCTCTTCAGAGTGGGTGGGGTCATCCTAGCACGGCTGCATGAAACTACCGCGACGGCGTTTAATGCGGGGCACAAACACACAAACTAGTGACGAGCGAAGCAGATGCTTTCGGTGTAACTGAATCATTAGAACCAGTTTAAATTAAAAAGATTAGCTCGCAGACACAATCACCAAACTGAAATAGGGAACTTTCAACAGTGCTGCAGGTAAAAACACCAGACTCCTCTGTTAAATATTGAGATTTTAGAGATTTCCTTGCTAAACGTCAGAATTTTGAAGTCTTTTTAACTGACCTACAGTTCGGCATTGTGACAGTGACGACACTCTCTGTCGATGACACATTTAATCATTGGCTCAGCTCACTTGGAACCTCGCCAGAGCAGTTACCAAAGAAAGCACCAAGCACGCCGTAAAAACCCTTCACAGCTGATAGTCAACTCATAGCCAATGAAAAACAATCAAGAAGTGAATGCGGGGTAACTGCATCATCAGGCTTCTGCCTGCACGGACTAACAAGTGGCCCCGCAGTTTTTCCAAATAGAACGGAGCCAGCAGCATCTTAAACCTTCACCGTGGGTCGAGGCTGTGCAAACGCTGGTGTCGTGTGCACAGCAGACATATCCAGACCGAAATCTATGCATTTTTAAACAAAAACAGAGTAGTGTGGATGACTCCCAAGTCTAAAAATGGCTGACCCAGTTTCCCATTGTGGCCCTGTTCTATCTCTGCGCGTACCGTGTCGTGACGATAAGACGCTAGGCAGCTTTTCTGGAGGTGCTCACACATATTAAAAAAGCTCCAGATAAGGAAGTATCACAGTTCCTCTTCATACTGTGTCAAGAATGTGTCACCGCTGCGCTCTGAATATCATTATGGCAAACGCTCAAACTTGTTCAACGAGACTAGCTTGGATTAACCTAAGGGAGCAACATTTGTGTTACTGGATAAAGCCAGCAGACTTTTCCCTGACATTGCACTGAGAAGAGAGGACCATCGGAGGTGTGACAACAATCGATTAACAATCAAACAAAAACTCGTAGTTATTCATTGTGTGGCCCGAAGCGCAGCTAAACCATTAAAAAACTAGGGGTTCCACAAACTGTGCTCCATCAATCCTTTAAATAACTGAGCCCTTTGAATGTCAGTGTCCCGCTCAGAGAAAGTATGAGGGCTCGCTGACCGATGGAAGCCACACTCGAGAGCCATGAGGTGTGAAGATACCCACAGGAGGCTGATTTGTCTGAATCCCAAATATACTCGCGCGGATCATTTTCCCCTTCCTGTAAGGTAAGATCAGCAGTGGAAGCTCTACAGCCTCAGGTATAAATACACTGATGAATCTTCCTTTCAGGGCTCTGCTCTGCTCTGCACGCTTATTTAGGCAAATGAGATGTTTGAATTTGCTCGTGCTACTCAAAAGAGCAGCGCTCAGCAGGATCGCCGTCTGTGTGGACATGGTTTTCTGAGCAGCAGCCTTTGAAGATTTGTTATCAATCACATTTAGACAGCACAATGCCCTCCCGTCTCCGTCATGTTTTGCTCATGAGCCTCGCAGATGTGGACTGATTCCTCTGTGGGGAGGAGAGGGATTCAGAGCGACATGATAATTCAAAATTGTCCTCTTTTCTTTCTTTTTTTTTTTACACATAAATGGAAACAGTACAAAAATACTTGGATTCCACTGGGCTGAATCTGTGTGTGTTGGGAGGGAGAGCTGCATTTACCCACATCCAGGGGAGGATCAAATAATGGGAGGCAACCAAGAAAGAATCTACCAGTGTTTTGTGTCAGTTGCTAAGCGAGCTGGGTCTGATTTGACAGCATGCAACTCTCCAGTGTGTCCCACCTACGCAATACTTGTGTTGCCACCGAGGACCCCTATGAAGCAGTCTGTCATCGCTAACAGAGTGCACACGGTGCACAAGGCATTCAAGCATAATATGGTGGAGCAGTGTATTAAATCCTCTCACGCTTATATCAGTCAGTATGCGGAGGATCAGTTAATTAACCTCCATCTATGGAGGCTCTAATTAGGGCTTAAAAAAATCATAGTGTCCATTACTGAAACTGTTTTATGGAGAAAGACGACTCACAAATCAAGTTTGTATTAAAGACAGTTTCACGGCACAATCCGAGCACCCTCTGCTTCACCATGACCTACTTCTGCTACCTTTACAGTTTTAAGTATTTTAACATACATACATACACATCTATATATACACATACATATAGATAACACGTCGTAGAATGTTATCTGTAATGTGCATCTAAAAATATCTAAAAATGGTTGTGCACTCCCACAGAGAACAAATACACTCCAAACCTCTACTGTCACTGTATTGGTGTGTGTTACTCGACACTGTCCTGGGATGTAACTGTAGAATATTGAATGCTTTTTTTGGAGGAACAACAGTGAAGGTGCTGCAGAATCAATGAGTCCAACGAAAGCAATATGCAGTCTGTTTTTAAAGGTGCAACTATACCTGAATGTTTGGAGAGTTCTGGACCTTTAATACTAACTGATACTAACACTAATACTAACTGGAAGTTGAAACCTACATCTGATCTGCTGAGATCAGTCTTTGTTGTTCTTGATGAGCACATTAAAGTCTATTTGTGTTCACTTCTAAAGAATGTTGCTCTAATAAAAGCAATGTCTTTCTTGGAGGAACTCTGAACCCTAAAAGTCTCTGAACCAGGGATTTGACACCGTCATGTGCTTATACAGGCTGATTGTCACTTTGTTGGAATGCACTGTGCTTAATTCCCCTCGTGTCACCTTGAGGATCTTTGTCACTGAGAGTTAAGAGTTTCAATCAACCAACCTTCATGATGCCGCATGGTGTGTTTCCAGCTCCCTGACTTCTCTCGGCGGAATTGTCGCGGCTGCCACTCCCGATCCTCGGACTGCTGTGATCCCTGTACCGTCCATTGGTGTAAACTCCCTCGGCCCCGTAGCCCTGGAGGGCGGCAGACACCTCCAAGTACGCGCGGGTGCCGGTGGGAGTGAGCGCGGCCGCGTCGCCGGTGACTCCCGCTGCTGCGTTCGTCGCGCCCTGGACCAACGCAGGATCCAAAAAATGTCCCGACGCAGCATCTGAAGTGTGAATCCCTGCCATGATCCGCCGGTTGTTACAGCAAAGCCCGTCACTGCACAACGTGAAAACGACCCATTCTTCCCTCACACTGCACTACAGCGGACCAGCTGTCTCCTTCCCCCCGGTCACCACAGCTGCGTGTCCATCATCGGAGCGCACGGCAGCGGATGGTCACGCTGAGCTGATCCGTCCTGGAGAAAGCGAGCAGACGGCGGCGGAGTTCACACGCCTCCCTCTCCTTCTCTCTGGAGGAGTGCGCTAACCCTAACCCTGACCAACAGAGACGGGGGAAAACAACAACAACAAACGCTGATTAAAGACGCTGCTTCAGTGCTCACAGCGCGCGCTGTCGTCTGTCTCCGTGTCCTCAGAAATCTGTTCCGCCACTGTGCGCATCGCCTCGTGTCCTCGGCACTTTCTGCAGCGTTTGCAAACGGGAGAGCGGGGCTTCCTCTTACTCATGCATCCGCGGGACACATTCAAGACTCGGAGAGAGGGCGCAGTCGCACTGAGACCGCAAACGCGCGTGCACTGCACACACCGGCGCGTGCGTGCACTACCAAATCCACATCCACGGGATATTTGAAGTTTCTCAGAGTTTCGTACTTGTTCTCACGAAGTTTTAACACTTACGTGAAATTGAAGTTTGAAAGTCACGCACAAATTCGCACAAGCGTGTTGTGGCTTCTCCACAAGAGGGCGCTCACAATATTTGTTTGTTTGTTTATTTACAGGTCTGTATGAAAGAGTGATTTTTAAAAAAAAAACAGTTTAAACAGCGTTGTTTGGGGAAAAATAACAGTGTCACGAGTTAAAAGGATATTTCAGGTGTTCTGAATTGTGGCTGTATCAGGTGTGTATCCTGCCTTTTGCCCCATGTCAGCTGGGCTTGGCACCAGCGGCCCTCATGTGGAGGATAAAGCCATAGAAGATAGATGGACTTTGCCAAGCGTTCATTTCCATGAACTAGATCGCACCCTGGACCCTCGCTCTCACTGAGTAGCAGTTAACAAAAGGCTCACCTTAAACAAACATATGCATACGTTTGCCATGAAACAGCCTTTTCCAAGTGGAGATTGAATTCTGTAAACTGCTGTCTTGCTGCACCAAAGTCCACAGAAAGAAAATCAATGATTTTACATCACAGCAGTTGTTAATCCACTGCTGCCTCCATGTCCTTCTTCATCATCTGTGACCACCAACTGTCCTCATGTTGGCTTCTCCCTTTAGGGGTCGCCACAGTGGATCTGCTGCCTCCATCTTGTCCTCTCGCCTTGTGTCCTCTTCTCTGACACAAACTGTCCTCATGTCCTCCTTCATCACCTACATCCATGGACCTTCTCTCCTGCCCGGCAGCTCCATCTTCAACATCCTTTGTCCAATATAATCGCGGTCCCTCCTCTGCGTGTACGTGACCGAACCACGTTGTCTCTCTTACTTTATTTCCAAGCCGTTCAACCTGAGCTGTCCCTCGAATGTGCTCACTTCTAATCCTGTCCATCCAGGTCACTCCCAGTGACAATCTCTGCATCTTCAGCTCTGCCACCTCCAGCTCCGCCTCCTGTCTGGAAACCATACATCACAGCAGGTCTCACTACCTTGTAGACCTTCCCTTTCATGTTTGCGGCTGTCCTTCTGTCACACATCACCCCTGACTTGTCTCCACCCACCCTGTCTGTTGACCCCAGGTATTTAAACTCATCCACTTTCACTACCTCTCATCGCATCTTTGCACCGTACCACGTGTCTCACTGGTGTTCTGTCTTGCTCCTACTAATCTTCATTCCTCTTCTCTGCAGCACATACCTCATCCACCTGTCCACGCTCTCTCCCACCTGTCTCCTACACTCTCACTACAGATCACAATATCATCTGCAAACAACAGAGTCCACGGAGACACCTGCCTGACCCCATCTGTCACACTCCTGCCTCCATCTTTCTTAGCACACGACGGGCACATTCTGTGTCCTCGCGTGGTAAAAAGACAGATTGTTTCCTATGGGAACAGTTTATAATCTTCATTTTTCAGCCAAAAAAATACTGTCTAACACGGAGATGAAGCAGCTAACATATTCACAACCAATATTCTGCAAACACCTCAAGGCAAATAAAGTGACAGCTGTTGCAATTTTCATGTGCCGTCCACAGATAATGAGCGTCCCAGGTTTTTTAAACAAATATGTCAGTCATTTTATTTCAGTGAACAAACTCGCTATCATTCGAACTTGAGAGCTAACCGTAAACAAACAATATTTACTTATTTTTCTGATGTGTATATCTTTTAAACCCGGTTTATACTGCCTCCTTTGTGTCCTTGTTATTTCTTGTTGCGTCGGCACCGCACCAAAGCAAACCTATTAACACTCGGCCCAAACTTATCAACACTCAGTTGGTGGTGAAAACAATTCACAATGGTGACAAACACAAAGGAGCTAAAGAGAATTAGAGTCGTAGGAGTGTTAGCAGCACAAGAGTCCAGATTGTTGAAGCCGCGACTGTCCTCTCCGTTCACAGAGGCACAGGCTGGACTGGAAGCACATCTGTCTGCGATTGACTGATTCTAGCTGTAGGTGCACTTTGCGGCACAACAGAGAAAGGTCATTGCATCTTTTTTTGTGGGAATCGCGCTCACAACTGCAACTAATTAACAAAACAAATGATATTCATTATCGATGAAACTGTCGCTCATTCTCTCGATTATTGTCTGGTCCACAAAATGTCAGAAAATCTGTTTCCCAAACCTCGAAATGAAGATATTTTCAAATGTCTTGTTTTGTTCCAAACAGGTTTTTTTTTTATAATTTATTAGTTTTATGGAGTGAAGGAACTGGGAAATGTTCACATTTAAGAGACTGAGATTTAAACCAATCAATTAATTATCAAAAATACTTTCTTACTCACAATACACTCAAAGTTTGGGAGAGCATAACTATTTTTCCAGGGTCTAATTGTTATAAAAGTATTTATCTGTTGCCAAAGCAGCTTTTCAGGAGGGGTTTGTGGGGTTTTTCACCAGCTAAATGTGCTGAGAAGAAAAGCAGAGCACACAGTATAAATAGACATCTCAGTTTCATAGTATCACTCTTCATCAAAGATGCAAGGATACTCGTCTGTCACTCCAACGCCACTTTGCTTAGCTCAATGAATCGAAAACAACCAGCAAGAGGAAAGGCTGCAAATATTAGTCTCATTCATTTATAATATGATTCCGAGTAAAGTGGAAAGTCAGCAGCTGTGTAACAGCGTCTAACCTCAGCAGCACCTCAAACGCGTCTGCTCGATTCCTCCGAGGCCTAAATAAACTACACCGACGGGGGCGTGACGTTCAAAGTCAGGGAAAACTCACACGGCCAGGGAGCTGAGATAATGCAACGCCATTTATAGCCAAGAAAGGAGGCAAATCAAATCATAGCCAATTTGAAGGAAATGCTTTGTGTCTCGAGGAGAGCATGATCTCGGTGTCTCATCACAACTGTCAAGTAGAGCAATGTCCTCACATCACAATTCTGAATTTGGCTTGTTATTCGTCTCGTGAATCCTGCAAATGTGAGAACATTCTGATGCATGTATAAAATCAGTGGGCGTGTTATGTCAAAGTGTGGGGACACTCAGCTGAGGTTAAGGCTTTTATTCGACGGGGATTGTGTGTGGATGTTTTCACAGACCTTGGTGATGATAAGTGGTTTAATCTGCAGACAAAACACAGCCTCTCTAATTGCACTCAGTCTAATGAAGGAAAAAGGCGAGAGAGGACGGTCGGAGCACGGCTCCTCCTCAAGGAGGCGGCAGACCAGTCCAGGGAAATCTGTGTTTGTTGTGACAGAGGGGAAAAAAATGAGCAAAATGGACAACTGGAGCATCGACTGTTAGTGTAAAACAGTATCTGTTCATGAAGTGGAGGCTGAAACACACTCCTCCTTCTCCTGCTATGATCTCTCAGGGTCATGCATAATGCATTCTCAGAAATAATTTAGCAAAAGTTCTACTTTTAAAAGCCTCCTTGATCGGCCCAGCTGTCTCCCTTTAATGTGAAAAGGCCTCCGACAGCCAGGCTCCAAACTCCAAACATCACCGGCATGTGGACTTACTGCATATCAAAGTTCACATGAGGCAACAAAATCTGACCACAGTGGGTCTACATGGCAGATACACAGCAACATTCTGTCACTCATCTGATTAATACAAGGGTCGCAATGAGACGATGCCGTAGAAGCAGCATTTTCTGATTACATTAAGCAGAATAATGACGATCTCAGGCACATTATGTCAAAAATGTACACGCCTTAACCAGATTATAGCATCGTCATTTTTCCTCAGAATGTAATAAAGACACAGCATATGAATCTTAATCAGATGACATGTGAGCGGATTATAGAAAACCGACCGTCCACATGCATCCATTATAACTTAAGTTTAACTGTGATTAAAGTAAAATTCGCTGAAATGTCAGCGTCCCGTGGCCAGACCTGAAAGGACTTCTGTCCTGTCAACACACGAGCCAGTCTATTGTAAATACATCAGCCAGGCTATTGATCAAGTCATCAACTTGCTTGGCTGCAGGTGAAAAATAGGTGTTAAAAATCCCCTTATCAGTAAATCAATCAATCCACAGCCATGTGTCTTTCACTGCAACTCTTCAAAGGGACATAAGAATGAAACCACAAGGCAAAAGAATGCACTTTGTGACTGTTACGCGTTTCTACTGTGTAAATTATTTGAACCTTAATAATGATCAGCATCATGATGATGATGATGACATCCATACAGGAAGTTCCTGCTGCTCACAGCCAGGGAGTAGAGGGGTGAGGGTGTGTCTTCCTGAGCTTTGCCGCCACACTTCCTGTGCCGGCCTCATGTGATCATCAGTTTCAAGAAGAGACCAACCCTCTCTCTCACACAAACACTTTGACTGTGTTCATCTTTATGTGCAGGGTCACATGTAAATCATAATTTACAGGAAACCCACACCAAAATAAAATGCTATAGAGGTTTTTTCCACACCTGTAACATGGGACAACCCGACATTTTCTTACTGAGGGTTTCTAATTTTGCACTTTAAAGTAGCCAAACAATCAGAGATGTAATACTATTTTTTTAATAACATGCATAACATATGTCTACTGTACATTTGTATCTATAGCTTTGGGTGCGGTTATGCATCAAACTGTATTCGTATTACAAATGGGGTTCCACAAGGTTAAATCCTAGGCCCCGTTGTGTTTACCTGGCTCATTGTTCACAGCACAGTTAATTATTCATTCAGATCCACTTGTTATTCAAAAAGCTCTGCTTGGGCTTCAGCTTGTTTTAAAAACTGAAAAAAAAACTAATCACATTTCAATTAAAACATATATATAGATATACATATATACACATACATGTATATCTTATATACATATAAGATTCACTATCAATACAGTAACCTTGGTTCAAATTAATAAAGTTACATCCTTATTTTAGTGTCTGGTTGGATGAAAAACTACTTTCAAAAGTTGACAAAGAAGCTGAAATGTATAGAAATAGAAATAAAAATGATCTGCAAAAACACTGTGTATAATTTATTACAGGTGACAGTTTTAGGACCCGTCTTTTTGTTTACTTTGAGAAACTAGGTCGGACTTAACTTACAACTCAAAGAGAACAAAACTGTGTTCTATTCATTTACAGAGACCTCCTCAATAAATTGCCAGTTTCATTTGGAAGCATTGGTGACCATGTTGTACATCCCTGGTGTTCATATAGAAGTCTGTCTATTCAGCTCTTCATAGAAGAGGAAGAATAAGCTTCAATAGATAATGAAGTCGGACACATTTTTATAATTCTTACCTGTTGCATAATGGATGCTCACGCTTCGCTCATCGTGGTCTGTTTCATACACTGGACTTTACTGACACCTGGTGGTGACAGAGCTGAAATGACATACAATTAAAGCATGAGCTCCTTTTTTAAAAAAAACAACAAAATACTGCTTATCCACAGTACATGATGACATACTTACCCAGTCCACATGTCTACAGCGTGGTGGGAGATAAATAAGCATGCGTGTTGTTGTGTTGGTAATTGCCAAATTTGTCTAATTTTTATTTTATTAATGAGCCAAAGAGAGAAATGTCATTGTTAATGTAGCCGTCAGCCACCAACATCTCAAAGCTCTCTGTTTCCAAGAGAACATGGTGAATAAAAACCAGACAGTCTGGATCGGCCGAATTAAAGCCAGATTAAAGGAAATATTTACACATATTTAGTCAATCTGCAATTACCAATTTTGCACATTTTCTGTCATTGTTCTCACTATTATACTAAATGTATAGAATCATGTACGGTATACCGCTTGCATAGTGCAAGGATTCAGTCACTGCTGCAGGAAAACATTAATGTGGGTCTGTTATCACATCAGAGGCAAACGCCCAGTGCTCCTGCTGTGTCTCAGTTTGAAGAACCTTGTAATAAAAACAGGTTTAGTATCCATGCAACAGCCCATCACTGACCTATAGAAGCCATTTCCACTGGAAAAATATATATATATATATATATATATATATATATATATATATATATATATATATATATATATACGTACAGAGTGTACAGAGTGTACGTATTTACACAGCACCCGATACATTTTCAGCCTCATGACAAAATTAATAGATAAATTCGGCTGATGTAATAATTTAAATATGCATTCGCAGTGCATTTGAATCAGCAGGGACAATTAATTGTACTCTTAACGAACACAGCCAGTGAATTTCTCGAGGTATAATCTAATCATGAAAAGAATATAAGCAGTGGCTGACTAGTTTTCATTAACATCCAATGCAGTTTTTTTCTTATCACCTCTACCAGATATGACACCAGGCAGGTAATTACTATTCACTGTAACAGACAGTACAAATAAACACACACACAAACACAGAGGACATTGCATTGACTTACATTCATTTCCTGGACACTTACTCCGACCCTGACCCTTATCTTAACCTAACACTGACCTCAGGCTAACTTCTTCACCTAACACGTCTTCACCTTGAAATGTAGTAAGACAAGAAGACAAGTCCTCATAATGTGACTGTATAAACAGATTTAAGGAACACAGACACACTCAAACATTTGTTATATTCCCACCAGATGGCAGAGATGAGCCTTCTACGAGCAATAAAGACAAGGCTGCACCTTCCACAGGTTGTTGTTTCAGAAGCCACTTTTTATAAATACATAATATATCCAAAGTATCGTCCTTGATCAACCAGGGGTTTACATTTAGTTTAGTGCCGTATGAAAATAATCCTTGACTCTTTGTGCATAAAATGCTTTTTTTTTCTGCTTTTTAAATGACATTTTTATGTGACGCTGTACGTTTATACTTTCCCCTCCTGCACCATCATCATAACTTGACTTGATGTGGAGAGGAATCTGGTAACTTTTTACACATTAACTGCCACGAAACGTTTACACTCTGTACGGCGATCTTGATATTGTGGCAGGAAACAAGAAGCCGATGGCAGTGGAGATATCACGAAATCTAGACATGTGAAGTTTGGCACACATTTAAAAAAAAAAAAAAGGAAATCATCAGCAAGGATGGAAACTCCGGTAGTTCATTTACGTCAGCCCTACAACCTTTTTTGTTTGTGTTTAGGAAAGGTGTTGCTAGGTTCCAAAAGGTTTGAGGGACTCAATAAATAAATAAACAGTAAATGTGATGCCTTGTGTACAAATATCCTTTAAGAAGCTGTAAGAAATGTATTGTGTTCAGTCATAAAATGACCAGAGATTAAAGCAACCCGTTCACTGTCACACATCCACATGAATCCGGGTGATTCTGTGCATTTTTGCCAGTTAAATCCACAGTGGGTGACGGCACACATACAAAAAAAATAGCATTTATTTTGTAGTGACATCAAAATCCTCCGTACGTCTACAGGCCGAGTTCAAATTATTTATAAAACCTTTATTTTTCTTCTTCTTGTCAACCCAACAGCTGTTTTCTCTTAGTGATGTGATGAACCCAGACCACAAACATGGTACATACATCAAACAGCACACAGCGGCATCTACATGGTCAAACAAACAAACAAAAAGAAAAGAGTACACAGTCTACGAGTGGAACAAAGCAGAAAAGTGATATATATCACAGGAGCGGGCACGGAGGCTGGGACTCTTTCAAAAGAGTCAAAGTCAAAGAAGTGAAATGAAACATGAGAGGATATTTTAAATACTGTAATGTTGTTGGACAAACACAAAGTACACATCATAGATTCTTCTCTGATTTTCCAGTTGCTCTGTGTCCTTTGTTTTCCTTCTTCTTCTTCTTGTGATGATGTGAGACTTGAAAACTGCTCAGAGTGACAGGGGGAGGCATGTTTGTTTCTGTAAATCCTCAACAGGGTCATGCAAAGGGGTTACATTCATTTAGGGGGAGTGCCAGAGAAACAATAATAATAATTATTATTATAATAATGATGATAATAATAATAAAATAGAATTATGCTATAGAGAAAATAAAGTCATATATTCTGTAAAATAGATCATTCTCTATTTGGCTTAAACATCGGCTGAGCAAAGCGATTTATTCCTGAGGTGCAAGGCTATCGTCAATGACTGTTAACTTTTGAATAAATGCATTTGAATCAAGTGGAGGCAGAGGAGTCGCTATCTCTGTTGTATTGTCTTTGATGTGTAGCACAAAATAATGAGACGCCCCAATTCAATCTCGACCAAATAAAACAAAGCCAGATAAAGAGACAGACTGACTCGACTCAACAGGCTTGTGTTCTATATGTGGCCCAGCAGCTGGTGCGAGTGCGCGAGCATGCAAAGCCCGCACCCATCTATCTATCTATACGCCTTGCAGCTTCAGTTGCTGGTGCGGCCATGATGTCACACAGTAGACATGCAAGTGCTTGTTATGTCACAGTGCCATGACACAGCTGTAGGGACGAGGGGACGGACAGGCGAGAGTCAGAGTCAGAGGGGAGCAGCCGACTGTTCGGGCATGCAGACCAAAATGTGACACATCATTTCGTCAGGTGATCGGTTTCAAGCGTGTAAAACAGGCCACCAGTGCGCTTCCACTTCGCAGGCAGTGTGAGGAAACTTCTTCACACAAGTCAACGAGAGCAAAAAAACAACCGTCTATACCTGCTGGTGTGAGTGTGGTGCAGAAAAACAACAACAAAAAAGGCTGTCAGTGGAATAATGCGAGGTAGCACTGATGATGGGGAAAGAGGGACCTGAGAGGACAAGCAGGCAGCGCTGGGTAAATGCTTCACTTTGCATTTTTCTGTGTTCAAAACACGTGAGAAATAGCCCTGTGAGAGCGAGGGAGAGACATAAACACCCTCCCGTGTTTCAGCTGGTGAGAAAATCCAAAACAAACACATTGTCATGTACACTCGTGCATGTGTACCACATGCTGATGTCTGTGTGTGTGTGTGTGTGTGTGTGTGTGTGTGGTCAGTTGCAGAGTGCAAAGGTTAGTGTATACAGATTTGAAAAACTGACTCGGATTGTGTCGTCGTTTTGTTTTAGAGCAAAAGCAAAAAAAAAAAAAACTACTTTCTTTTTTGTCAAAGGGCAAAATGTCAAAGTCACTTAAAAACACGGATAACCCATTTACAAAGAAGAAAATATCACAAAGTAAAAACATTCAACCGTTAAAATGACATCATACAGTAGCAATATTGTTTTAAATCTGTTCGAAAATCAGCTGGAAATGCATGCACAATGTGAATGAGAATTATTTCTTGTTTTCTTTTTCACAAATACTGTAACAACGTAGGTTTTTGTTTAGACCTAGGTCTGTCTTTACAGAACACTTACAGACACACATGAAACTAAAGAGTCACTGACATGCATGCTCTCATGCTGGAGGAAAAAAAAATCCAAAAAAAAAGAATCACAACCATTATTAACATTTCACATTATAGCTATCTGAAAACAAAACAGAAATTGAATGGAATTAAAACATGATAAATGTCAATGTGAGTGGGGCAAGATGGGAGGCAGGGTTCGACAGTCGAAGGTCACGACTGTTGGCCCCCCCACTGGCTCTCCACCGGCCGCCGGAGCAGCTCCTCCACGTGCCGCGCCACATCCATGGTGTCGTCCAGGTCGAAGTCTCCGTCCGTGTCCAGCATGGAGTCACTCCTGTCACAGGACGCAGAGACAACTCAGACAGAGCAAGACGCAGCAGGAGCAACGGGACAGGGCGCTCTTTTTTGAAAATTGTTCTTACAAATAACACGTACGTGCAAACGTTCATACATTAAGTCACTCACATTGGCGGGTATATGCCATAGGTGTGGACGTGACTGACGGGTGCCGGCGACGCGCCGTGATCCATGTAGGTTTGGTTCCCGCTTGTTGGATCTGGATTGGCTGTAGCAAACCTGTGCAGACACACAAACCCAAATAAAGACCTGTGAGTCCGTGTTGCCCAAGCAACTGCCCACAGCGTGTTTTCCATTCCCCGCTGCATGATAATGGTCATTCAATGTGCTGCAGACGAACCGACCGTGGAGACAAGTGGGGAGTGGGGCCTGAGAACTAACAAGCCTAACTCTAATGATGAGCCAAAGACAAGCTCTCTCAGGAACCCTGGCAATGCTTAATTGGCCTCCTCCAACTGTAACAGCTAACTAATAGCTGATCTGAATTCAGGCTCCAATATTTACTGATTAACTCTAAACGTTGCCATGGAGGGGACGAAAAAAAAAAGAAACTGGCAGTTTCACAGCAGTGGAACAGCAGGAATGGAGATGGCGGGAGGAATAAGAAGAACAGGAAGCTGGATACTTACTCGGGCACCACTTGTTTGATCTGCGGCTTCACATAGCCGTCCACTGCTTTTGCTTTAAGACAAACAAGCACGGGGGGAAGAGAGTGAGTGACACATCTGTGCAAAAACACCAACAGCAATCAAGTACGTGACAGTACGTCTACATGCACAGCTCATGACACGCAGTCGAGCTACGGCCACAGCTCTACATGCGGAGGAGAGAAATAGAATTTATTGGCCGCGTAGGTCTGACTCCGCCTCTGTAGGTGGCGCTGTATCGGCCTATAGGCGAGTGCGTATTGAATCAGTTTCCTGTTGATCTTTAGGCGGATGGTGAGATGCTGAGAGAAATGTTGATGCATGTGCAGAACACCATGTCCGACCAAGCGTATACATACAAGAGTAATTGGACTACGAATCACATTATCCAAATTAGTCTGACTAAGACTAGCTTGATCCTGTGTACGAGACCAAAACCAAATCATTGCATTTTGTTGACTTTTAACATGCATGTAAACACACTGATATTGTCACGGGCAGGGAGGAGCTTACAGAGCGGTGGGGTGTAATATTTGGAGAACACCTCGTCCTTGTGTCTGTCGGGGTAGAGGAAGAGGAGGTGATTGAGATCACTGATGCGGTCGGCCAGTGAGCGAATGGAGAAGTCTTTGGTTGTGTAGGGCATCAGGTTCCAAACCATTCTCTCACCTGGAGAAACGGCAAAACTGTGATTCCAGTTGGAGAATTAAATAAGCTAGATCATGTCTTCTCACACACACGTGACAGATAGCAGAGGTTAAGTGTAGGAATACTCTTTTGTTGTGCAGCGTAAAACTAAGCAAACTAGTTATTGCAATTAAAGTCCTTAAGTGTGATGAAGACACCTGCTTCATAAGCTTCTTGCTGAGACTTTGTTTTGGCAAGCAGACAACAAAGGCCATACATGTAGGGCCTGAGGGCTGGAGGCACTGGCAGTGAAGGCGTTTTTAAAGAGATCATTATTAACCCTTAAACGCACCGAGACACATTTTTGTGTTTTTGGCTTTTAATTTCTGGAATCCTTCATCCTTTTTTTATGCATATTGTAAAAAAATGTATGCCAGGTTGTGCATTTTTAAGTGGGGTTTTTCTCATGTTTATTTTTTATTGTATAGATTAAAATATAGATTATTTTTTAATCTATTATAAACAACGTCAACTGAAATACTCACACTAACACACCTACACACAAAAAATGTGTTTTTAAGAACACATTTTGGTGCTCTAGGTGTGTTAACGTAACCTTTTTAATTAAAAATTAGTTACAAATATTTTTAGGGTTAATATTCTGCTACAAAAACACTTTTTTTTATGTTTTGACATGCAGTATATAGACTCCCCTATATACTGTATACATCCACGTTAGGCTAAAGTTGATGAAATACAGAAAGATAATTGAGCTAATCATGAATGGACAGGAAATCAGCCATTATGTGAACATTTTCATTTTCCAAAAGGCTGGATGGAAAAACTGCATCAGTCAGTGTCCAGGTGCACACCTTCAAGGATCAGAGGAACATCATATCATACCTGCTTTATTGGGATTTTCTGCCACCCAGGCTATCGTAATCCCTCCAATCTCAGAGTCACTAAAGCGCAGGAGAAAAGTACCGTTGGGTTTGGACATCAGCATGTCCTGAGCCTGCTGCTTGTTCACGAAGCCCAATATGGCTCTGAAAAAAACAGAGATACACAGAGATACACAGAGAAGATCTCAAGTCCAGTGTCACAGGTTTCCATGGTAATTTCATATACTGACTAAATAGGAGCAGGGGGAAAAAAGTACTTTCACCGAGCATGCACTCTAGCTGTCAAAATGAAATAAGAGAGGTGGTGTTTTTATTTCTTTGTCCTGACTCATTTTTTTTCACTTACCCATCATTCCAGTGTGGTTTGAGATGTTTTTTCGTGAGTTCCATCACACCATCAAACCATTGCCAAAATGTGAAGTTCCTCCCCGGCAAGCTTTCCTGCAGAGGAAAAGAGTTATGGGGTATGTGTACATCTTTTATATCATGCTATATTCCATCCATGTGGTCCAGGAAAGATCGCAGCTTTTGTTTATGGTTTCACTAAGAGTGCAGCCGAGTCTGGAAATGTGTGCATGTGTGTGTGGCATGCACACAGAGTCTGTGAAGCGCTTGAAACTTGATGTTCCTGTAGTCTAATGAGACCGATGGTGTGTGCTGAATGTGAGTGTGTTTTCCGCCATCGCCAGCTGCTTTGAACCAGAAAATGAGGCCTCCAGCCTTTCAGTGTGTGGACAAACAGGTCCATTAAGACGAAGACCTGGCTACCAACGAGGCGCTCTCACTTAAGTTGACTCCAGAATAGGGCAGTAGGGGCACTGCAAATGGAGCAAGAAAATACTCTTCTGTGTGAATGACCGGTGGTAAATCATTCTGTTCATGGTAATGAAATGGCTTACTAAAACAGGCCTGGGGGTATTTTAAAAATGCAAAGAGGGGGGAAATCATTCCTTGGTGATTTTCATGTGTATTTGTATTCATAAAAGGAAAATAAAATTGGTGCTGACCCTGTTAAACTGCGACCAGGTCATTGTCATGTTGCGGTAATCGTCCGGGTTGTTGCTGGAGCTGCTGAAGGCCTTCTGAGCCAGGAAGACCAGGTTCTCGTCAGACAGGCCTCGGTTACTCTGCACTTCGGCCTTGTACTTCATATTGATGGCATCGCACAACTGAGGCCAGAGCACTTTATCTGGCACGAGGAAAGGCACCCGTCCCTGCAGACAGCACAGGATTTACAGGAGGCTTTACTGGAGGCAGAGAGGCAGCAGCAGAGGGTAACACCATCAACGCTGACCACATACACAAGAGAGAAGGCAGCGTATTTTATATTGCTTTATGGACTCCGCAAGCATTACCACATGTTCTTCATGTTACTTTTGAGATTCACTAGGCAGAGTCATGCATGTACGTAAAAAATACTGAGACTACCTTGAAAGCCTGGGAGGTCGTAATTTTCCAGTTATGAAAAGGAAGTTTCGTTTGGAACCCTCCGCGAATGTTGTAATTCCATGTCTTTAACCCTTTCATTGTGCTCATGTCATGAGCTAACTATTATATTTTTTAACACAGTGTTGTCCGACAGGCGTTTGTGGACATGTTGCAACAGAGGACTAAACATTACCTGACTTAAGGTTTCATAAAGTTATGTGGAAACTTGATTTCAGTTAACTCATGTGTCGTCATTCCAGTTCTTATTTTTATGGTTTGTTTTTTTAAGGTAAGGAAAACTTCCTTTTGTCTAAAATAACGAACCTAAAAACTCAGTAGACATGATGAACTTTCACAGCACAATCCAGTTCTTACTTTAAGACGGGACGACAACAATAACACATCATGTGCTATGGAAACCATGCTCATCAATAATAATAATAATAATAATATTACTAACAATAATGATAATAGTGTGTCACTAAGACAAACTTACAATGAAATAACATAGGATTTGGTGACATCATGTTCTATTTTTGTAATATTTTGTTTGTTACTGTAGCACAGGACAACATATTTTATGCTTAAGTCCAATAAAAAACCCTAAAGTAGCCTTAAAATCCAGTAGAAGCTGCATTGGAGTCACTCGACACCTACAATCAAAGAGTTAATGTGACGTGTGTTTGTGGAACATCGACAAACAGTTACTCACTGGCTCAGCAAAAGCGTTGTCCCACAAAACCGTTGCTGTGGCGTTATTGTCTTGACTACCATGAACTATCACCACGACAGGAAGTGACAACGTCTGTTCAGAAAGAGAGAGAGAGAGAGAGAGAGAGAGAGAGAGTGGATCCTGTCAGTGTGAACAGCGTGACACGGTCCATAAATACTGAACACGCCGCAAAGGACGCCTCCACCGCCATTGTAGACCTGCAGCTTCAACAATAGGAGGCCTTTAAAACAAACACCGTTAAATCACTGGGGAGAAGACAGATAAGGACTGGGAAACTGAAGTGAATCCTCAAGCTCTTCGTGACCCGGGCTTTTTTTGCAGGCCATCAAATGAGACCGTATGTCACCGTGTGCCTGGACTCTCTTACCTTCACTTGGAAAACAAGCTCGTTGCCTCCGACACTGAACTGGGACTCGAACAGAATGGTGAACTTCTCTTCTGTGACAGACTCTGCCCCTCGTCTGTCCGACCGCTTGATCCTCTTCAACGACTACATGGAAGAGGTCATGTGCGACAATTAGGAATACCGTACACTGTGTGTGTGTGTGTGTGGCAGACAAAAAACATGTACATGCAGTACACGCATGCATAATTCACTTTAGAGTCGCACATACAAGCCCGACATGTAAATAATCCATGTACTGTAGGGCTCTGGGGATCGTATGTATGATGTAAAGAGACGCTTTACTGATGTTTTATGGCGATGAGTTGCTACATGCTGTACTGTACTGCAATAGCTGCACTGCATGAGGTATGTAATCCTGTAAAAATCCTGATTTTAATCTATTAGAACTACTTATTTAAGTTATAATATAGCAGCACAAGGTTATTTGCCAGCCCTGGAAGAGATTTGTTTGAACATTTTGTTCAAAGCTGTAAAATAATCTGTAGCTTTTGAGGTGGGCACTTCAGTGAATAATCAATAGTGGCCTTGTATGCTGCATTGACCAGCTTCGTGAACATATATGTGTATTGATGGTAAACATGGGACTTAAATGTGCATATTTAAGCAACAATGTCATTTCTGCAGGCAATTTTCTGCAATACGAAGGACGTGATGGTCATTTCATTTCCAGTTTAAGACGAGTGATCTCCGCTGCTCATGTAGATATGAGGCACTAGACTCAACTCACCATGTTCCTGAAGTGGGCGCTGAGTGTGCCTGTTGTCTGGTGGTACTCCATCACACAGTTATTGTTGAGAATTTCTCCACTGCTATCACTGACAGAGACAGAGAGAGAGACAATGACAAAGCTGTGCGGAGAATTACAGCGTTATATTTACAGAACTAATTACAACAGAATGATTCTCATTTGAAAGGCAGGAGTGGCATGAAAGACGTGCCCGGTGTGTCTGGATGAAGCACAAATTTCCCTCATAAGTGGAAATGTGAACGGCCACCGTCTTCTCTACGGGAGAACATGGCGAGCAGATGTGTCTGGGCTAAAGTTTTAGATGACGGCAGATTCTGTTCAACTTCTCCCCCCATTTAACCACTTGCTGTCTGGCTACACTGAGCTACACTCTTGGAAGGTTTGTATTAGCCAGGAGGAATGTGGGCTGAGACTGTGGAACAGGCTAAATGTGGATTCTGCATCCACACCATAGATTCCTCTGAGGAATTGTTCAAGTTCCAGCCATGTCTCTGTGGTGAGGTCTGGAAACACACTGGGCCCCGAGTTCATCCTGGGATTTTCGTAGAAAACTGCGGACACTGAGGGAGCTGAACACAGTGTCGCCACTGGAGGAAGTGGGGAAACAATAAAAAGTGAAACACATGGATTGCACGGTGCTGATAAGATTTGAAAGCACTTGCGTCAGCACTCGTTGGGAACATCTAAGATGAAAGAGGTGCTAAATGTCAACAATAAAGGAAAAGACTGACTGCAGAAAATCCTTAACATGTTTGTGTTTTATTAAATCCACTCAAATATGAGGGGGGAAAAAAGCACCAACTTACTTCCTCGTGTTCTCATTCTTCAGCAGTGCCTTGGCTTGCTGTTCACTAATGATGGTGGCTTTGACCTGCGGGGGATTCATGTGCACGTTCAGCTTCCCGCCCACTAAGAGGCGCACTGTGGCGGCAAACTTGGTCTGGGTTTTTAACACCTGTGGAGGCTGTTTCTCGATAATGAAGGTGCTGTGGAGACAAAAAAAGATGAGTTTGAGTGGTATAAGAGCAACATATCTTTTAAAAATGAAAAAAAGAAAGAAAGAAAAGTGGTTTGTTCACAGTCTTTACAGCCTCTTTGATTCCTTCCTGTGGTGTTGGTTACAATGCAGCATAATTGTCCCAATAAAAGTGAATCTCAGTAAAGGCTGAATCCTAACTAAGATTGTAGAAGGCTGCAAATGGGTTCAAACACATAATGTGAGTCACGCAAGTTGTAAAAGAAAACACATTTGTTTGATAATGTTTGTGAGAAAATGCCTTCACAATGATGATTAAGACTTCAGACGCGCACTGTTTTGGTGGGAAAACGTAGACAAAGGTTAAGAAAGGCAGTGTTCCACTCAGACGCAGGTTTTAGTCTTTGAACGTTAACCATGTGCTTTATTAGAGGGGTGATAAAAGTAATTCATTCTAGTACCAGAGGTAATGGTTATTTTCTTCTCACAATCTGCTTATGTCGAAAGCTTTTTTCCTGATTTCCACATTGATACAAACGGGGAGAAAGAAGAGAAACAACAGCACAGAGTCATAATTCAGCCTCCAGACTCAGAGGAAGCAAACACATACTGCTGTTGTGATGAAGCTTTGACTATGTTCTGTAGCTGGACTAAGTGGTGCTGCCTTCACCGGTTAAAAAAGCTCTCAACGTCTCAGGCTGAAACGACATATTATGGAGAGAGAAGGTTGATGAGGAAAAACCTGTATCACTGTCTGTAGAAAGTCATAAATCGCTGTGACAATGACATGACCCCATGCAGGGGAAACCGTACGTGCGAGAGGAGGCCGTCAAAAACTCGACCACATGACAGAAATGCAATGTTGCCGAGGAACAACCGCACGCACTCGTGCCGTCATGCCGTCGTGAGCCGTGTCTCTGCAGATTTCTTTAGGTGCATTGAAGTAACATCATCATCTGCCTCTGGGCACATTCACATTCAGGCTTGTTTCCTTCTTCACCCTCCTCCTCCTCCTCCTCCTCCTCCTCAATCTGCACTGATGGGGTTTGAATGACGCATGGATGACACAGTGGAGTGTGTCGAAAGCTATCTCTGGCTTGCAGAGGGACTTGCTGCATGGCTCAGAGGGGTGGGGGGGTGGGGAGATGAGAAGCTGGGACTTTAACACATATAGACAGGACGCACACTTTAGCGCACTTAGACTTGCATGAATGTTGCTTCAACAAAGTCATTCCCCGTCGCCACCGCAATCTGTTTTCAATTAGAAGATTTTCATAAAACTGAATGCCAAATGGTTTGTGGTGAGCCTTTTTTATTTTTTCTTCTTACAATTATGTATTTATTTGTTTTTACTGTTAGTGGTGGAGAAAGCCATTCACATGTTGCGCCTTGACAATGACATAGCATGAAGCAGGTCAATGTATGTGTTGTCTTTAAACTGCAGGAGCGCATTACTACGTGGCTGCAAATGCAAACTGAACGCATCAAACTGCCATTGCTTGACATTGAACACAGTTGGAGCACGATACTTGTATTCTTTGGCTGTTGGTTTTTCTTTTTAGATGTTTACAATGATCATTACAATGTTTACATTATAGCGTATGTCTACATTTCACTTAGGACAGACTATTTTCCTGATTCAAGTTGTTTTTATTCATTATAATATCTCAGTCCCACCCATACATGTAGAACTGTCAGGCTCTACAGTACACAGGGTGGTGTTTTTGACTGTGCAGCACAGAAAACAAGAATCTGTGAGTATTTGTCAAAATCTGTCTACACGAGGACAACACGTCTTACTCAATTTTTAAATATTGCAGGGTTACAGATGTTAGGCAACAGTGTGCACACACTGCAAGCGCCTCTGTAAACCTTTATGTGCTCTGCTGATGCTTGGAAAGTTATTTAAACTCCACACAGCATGAAGTCAGATTGTGGTTTTTGTTGTTGTTGTTGTTATTTGTTTGTTTGGCCGCACAGTCAGCAGAAACTGAAAACCACTTGCTTGTCTGGTGCGCTTCTCACAAGCTCAGTGAACAACGGTTTCCAGTATTAGACTGCACTTACTGTGACCATGGTAACCACTTATGGGTTTTAACATCGACTGAAATCTTACATATTTAAACATAAAGCCGAAATATCCTCTTAGTAAAGCAAATAAGTCTTACTGCTCAAAGAGTACGGACTGAATCAAACAAAACAGGGTCCCAACACGGCCACACTTTCTCTGTTCAGTAGCTTCCCTCATGTGGATTTAATCAATAAATGGATACATTCAATGTCTGAGTCATTTCATTTTTAGCAGCAGATTACATCTCTTGCTCTGTTGTCCAACAAACGCAAACCAAAGTTGTGTAAACAGGATTTGCCAGCAGCGAGTGCAGGAAAGGGCAATGCCTCAATGTACATAACACACCCACGAGCATATGTGCATACTTATAGGCTACTGATACTGACCTACATTCATGCCCTTAAAGGTATAGACAGCAATTATGACCCATCACATGTTTTGGTCACTGTCTGCACGGAACAAAGAGCCCCATAAATAGGAAACAAAGGCCCTATTCAGCCGATCATGCACAGGACAACAAGGAGATGAGGACACAGCACAACTCACTGTGCAGAAAGGAAAAAAAAATAAATAAATAAATGCAAAGAACTGCGTTGACATATATGAGGATACGACTTTGAAGGTTTAAGCCTCAAACACCTGAGCCTAAAAAAGTCCGTCTGGACATTTTTGCTTATTTTAACCATAAAAGGACCAGAAAATGTCCTGTGACTAAGTGCTTTTGCCCATTTTTCCACAATAACTTTCAATATCTGGCATTTATATATTCAACTGACTGCATGTTAAAATAGTCTATTAACAATTTAAAATGGAGGAAAAAAAAAAGTTTTTAATTGAGAAAAAACACTGTAGTTGTACAATCTATGCGCAGGCGTTTTTTTCTAACTCTCTGCTCGCTGGCGACAAAGACGCTGATTCGCTGGTTTCCTGCAACAGCACAAGTGAAATTACTGTAATAAGCACATGTTGGCTTTGACGTGCAACTTCTCAGCTTTCAGAAACTCGGTGTTACAGGGTTATCGTGTGTGACGGCTGATAAGATCTCCTCATTTCTGTCATATTTATCTTTTGGTTTCAGCTAGTCCAGTTGTTAGAGTTGTTGCCAAAGCATATTCATAAATTAGGAGGATAAAGCTTATGAGGGAGCAACTAAAATGATCTATTTCCCAATATCTTGTCTTGTAATTCCCCAAATTTGCTTTTTCAGTCACGAATCAGTTTTTACAAAGAGAAAGAGAACACACACACATACTGCACATACCTGGTGACCAATGCTGAAATGATATCTGTGATAGTACTGTTGAGTTCGTTGAGGAGCTCTTCGATGGGGCCGGGGATGGGCAGCTGTTGTCTAAGGTGCTCTGCTCTCCGGATCTGCTGCCTGTTCTGCCAAATGGTTTCCGCCAGCTTCTCACACCTGACACACATACAATGTACGAATTAGGCCTAAATCCAGACATGTGATGGATTTCCATGTGTGTGTTTTTATGCACATTTTTAATTTGCACATTCAAAAACCTGAATGGAAGCACAGAATCCTTGACTTAGTGTGAGACACAAATATAACTATAGTCATAGTTGACCAGCTTTGTGCCACCTACTGCTTATCTGCACCAATGAATTGAACAAAGTCTCTTCATACTTCATACACAAACACAAAACAACCAGGTGGACAATGAGAGATTACAAGATGTCAACACATGTCTCTCTTATTAGGAGTGAAAATAAACCCAGTGGGAGTCAATTTCATGCTTGTAAACCTGTGACCCTTTGTGTTTGCGAGGGAGTCTCGTGGCTGTGATCTTGGTGGGAGGTGGAGGAGAGACTCACCAGGACTGCAGGATGTCCAGGCCTCCCTCTGGCGGGCCCCCGTTGCCCGCCAGCTGTTGCCGTCTCTTCCACTGGATTAGCTCGTCATCCAGAATGATGGTCTGCTGCTTCCTCAACAGCTGCAGCGTTTTCTGGTGCTTCTCTGCCAGGTCCTGCACACGAAACGGACAAAGACAGCGCACCACTTCAGAACCACCGATTCACAAACTCACACACACATTCAAGAGGAGTCACATGTTGTTTGTACTGCATGTTCCCGTCTTTACCAGTCTGTATTTCTGTAGTGTGTTTGCCTCTCTGGTCAGCCAAGCCTCCACAGTTGCCCTCTTGCTGAGGAGGGCGGGCTCCCGTAGCTGTCGGTCAGCAGGGGGCAGCGTGGTCAGGCTGGTCAGCTGAGCTGTGGAAGGATGGGGGGGGAGGGGGGGTGAGTTAGAGATGGAGGAAGGAAAATAAATGGGAAATATTTTAGCGGTGCACATACTGTGAACATTATAGCTACTTGTCGTATAAGAGCTAGGGAATTAGGGAATCTCTATCCATCATGCTGCTCATCCAACATAACACAACATATCATACAGTTGTCAAAATGTGAGTGGAATGATTTTTACACAGTTCCACACCTTGATATTTCAAACCTAGGACTTATATTTTCCTTAACATTCTGCTTTTCAGCATAAAACAACAGTTTTCAGTTTAACTGTGCACTATATTGCACATAAGGAGCTCCTTGCAGGTGAACTCTGTTTGACGAATATTTTTGTTTCTTTAATTGTTAATAAACCAGTATGGAGAAGCTCTTTAACCCAAATGACATTTTCAATTATTATTGATAACCGTGAATTTTCAAATGTACCGTTTTATGAAAAAAATATTAAAGCACATTATTATTTCTTGATTGAGATGTCAAATTATAGTTATTTACTTGCATTTATGAACAGAAAAAATTGTTTTAGTGGTTGACTTCTCAGAGAAGAAGCCCAGTCAGCCGGCTCAAACTTGGGTATAAAAATGTGAATTCAGTTTGTTATTTGCCAAATAAATAACAACAATATTTTTAGTTTCCCACAGGTAAAAAAAAAGGTTTAATCCCAGTTTTAAACTGGTTCTTGATCATTGGGAATATGTTTAATTGGCATTAATTCCTTGGAAGATTTTTATTAGCTTCCACTCTGATGGGCGATGCAAATTTCAGCATCATCTCTGTCCGTGACGAGCACTCATTTTCTAGACCGTAGCCGTAAATGTCCGAGTGATCACCTGAAAGAGGGACCGATATAAGAGGTACATTAGACATTATCCCTGAGCTCCACGCTGATGTTGTTTTCTTCTTCCTCTGACTCATTTGGTTTTCAGTGCATCAGCGATGTACAATTCATGCAGCGGAGGGAAAAAAACAAACACTACAGGGCAGGGACAACCACGGGCAGTTGTTCAAAAATCCCAAGTATATCTGCTAATTTCAGTGTGAAAAATTCAGTTAATAGTCCTGTGGTCTCACCCTGAATGCGGAGACTCTCCTGGTACTGGATGATGAAGTATTCCTGGTTGTGCTGGAGCTTGCGCAGATCATTCTCTGTGTCCTGGGTCATCAGGCGGAGCTCTTCAAAAGCCTGATTGATCTGCTGGTATTTCTGAGACATGCTGTCCATCATCCCGCCCACCGGTGAGCTTGACTGTCAATCAGAGCGTGATATATAAATATAAATTGTGAGTTTCGGAACTCATAACATGGGTTCTCCATTGGATGCTGAAGGGCCTGTAAATCGTCCGTCGCTGGATAATTTATGATAGTTGTTAAGGGAAACGGCTGACCACTGTTGTGGAGCGAGTCGGGCTCGTGGTAATATCCACAGGGCAACGGGAGCAGGGATACAAAATTTATCTGGACGAGACACACTAATGCTGGTCGAGGATGTTTGACAATAAAAACCTCAGAAACCAGAAGCAACGGGAGAGGGAGGAAATGCATTTGCTTATCACTCTGAGACAGACGGCATGGTCAGTTAAAGCTCTGAACAAGAATACCACGGTGCTTAAAGGTTCAGACTAAACAGGGTGGAATTCAATCAGGCCAAATATGCATTCTGCTAATAGAAAAGGCATGTTGTGACGGGAAATCAATTCAGCCCAGGAGCTGCTGAGAGTCAGATGTTTTATGCACTGCTGCCTTTAAGGTTTTATAAATCAGTGCTTGTTATAAACCATGATATATTTAATTACCATTTTTGACTTTCCACCATGTATTGCAGTGGGAAAGCCAAAATACTGTGTGATTGAGAAAGAGTGAGCGTCTTTATGTACCATATTTATAACAATCTGTAGGCTCTGGAAGATAAATGGAGGAAAGAGAGACGAGTTACCCAATTACCTCTGAAGCAGTCACCATTATGTAGTTGGTGTTCCCAGGCTTCAAGGGTGATGAAATGAATAATGCATAAAGAAGCCACAGGTGTTTGCAAGTATACATTTCAGTGAGGGACAAATGAGCAGGCGTGTGCGCGCAGGTGTCGCCCCGCGTGTGCATCTCACAGTACACAAAAGGCAGCGCACTCACATTTGTAGCCTCTCTGACGAGCCTCTGCTCCGTGTACAGGATGTGTTTGATGCATCTGACCAACTCCAGAGGACAGCGGTCATACGTGCTCTGAAAGACAAGGAGCACATGTGCCGCGTTAAGGCCTGTTAGCCCCTGAAGAGTGGAGCGGCTGCTGCACACAGGGCTCGCCAATTTAGTCGCATCAAGGGAGCTCGCTAAGTTCTGGAGCCACCGCTGCAGACACACTAAAACCCATTAGATAAGCCTAATGAGACCCATCTCTGAAGCTCATCACTCTTTATATAGAGACATGACTCATACACACACACACACACACACACACATTCACACCAGAGTGGAGTGGATTAAGTTTACAGTAATACTTTACACTTTCACTTTCAGTTTTAAGAAAAAAATAGAATCTCTTGGTATAGTTTCCTGTTTTAAGTGAAAGAATGAGTTCACATTTTCTTTATACTTGGTGGTAAGATGAGAAAACAAAAAAAAGAACACATGGGTATCAACATTAGTTGTTAACTTGGAATTAGGAATCATTTTTGAAAGACAAGACAAACTCTGACAGAAACGTGGTATAAACCCTGCAGAAAACACGCCATGCATAACACTCTGTCCTCTGGATACACCAAACAGTGTGGTAGGAATTCAGGACTACAGTTTCACTGTGCACAGCCAGCCCTCTCACCCTGTTTCTCTGCCTGGATTGGGGCATGAGGAGTAGACAAACAGAAGAACGGATCTGTGAGCAGGGAGCTGGATCATAAATAGCAGTGCTGGCCGGCTACCAAGGCCCTCGCTTGTGTTGTCCTCTTGTTTTTCTCCTGGTGGATACAACCTGTTCCTGAAACATTTTGTGCGCTGTGCACTTTTTCTCAGAACAATTACAAGGGAGGTTGTGAGAGCTGAGAGCTTCTAACCACTTGCTTGTCATCTTGTCAAACTGTAAACAAATACAATCTCGGACACAGCTACTGTGCGGACACGAGGCACTCGTTTATTCGACAATCACATAGACACTGGTCGTTTTATGTTCCAGTATTTATTTTTTATTTTTCAATGTTTAGCAATACAAAATATAACCCATAATCAATTAAAGAGCACAGACTTCTTCCTCATGACACAAGAAAAAGTAGGTCAGAATATTTGAAGTGCCAAGTTAATTCTTCATCACTAATAAATCTGATAAAAACTGTCAGCAGGGTTGCTGCTGCCTTTGGTCTTTGGTTCCAGCTTTGGCAATACTGACCTCAGATCCCCTGTCTGACGGCAACCAAAGCCTTAAAGTGAAACAGGCTGTATGAACCAGACAGGGTGGCATTATTTCTTTTAAAGCAAATAGCAATAAACCAAAAGATAAATATAATATGGTTCTATCATACTGAAGTACCGTACCGTTCAAATTGCAGTTGAAGTACGTTTCCCAATGACCTACCTTGAGCTGGCTGGCGTAGTGTCCCAGTTTGATTTTGAGGAGGAAGCCGTCTTCTCCCACCTGGTGCTCAGCCTTATTCTGCAGCTCCTGTATCAGGCTGTCCAGCAGGCGTTTGGCCTTGAACTCCTCCTGTGGGTTCTCCAGGTCTATGACATCCCTAAAACAACACACACATACACACAGTTAGTGAATGAATGCTAAGAAAACAGAGGAAAAATTGATCAAATATTCTTTCATTGGCAAACAGACAACACAAACATGACATCAGGCACACGGGCATATCTGCACAGACGCCCTGGTTCTGTTTGTGCTGAGGAATGACTCACCAGAGCTGGCCCTCTATCCACTGGGACAGATAATGTCGCACCTCAATGGGGAAGTGCTGACCGTACAGAGACTGCATCTGGTGCAGAGCATCTCCCTGCAACTGCTGGGCCTGGATCCACACTGCCATCTTCAACACCCTGGAGGGCCAAACAGGGAATGGACACAGTTATTGTTGACGTTTCGCCTCCAATTGACAGCTAATCCTATCGCAGTTGAAGCTGGGATTTCTCAGTAAGAGCAGTATTTGAGTTTTTGTAGAAAAATATCACCTAGTACTGATCAAACAGAGGTCGGCATCCTGGGCAGGCAGCCTCATTATCTTGATGGTCATATGAGGGTTAAACCGACACGTTTTTTCCAACAACAGCTCGAAAAGACAAACCAGCCTGACTCACTTGGGAAAGGGAGGGGTGAGCGCTACATAGAAAACATCATGGAGATCAGAGAAACCCAACAAAACACGAGGCATCAGTGGAGAGAAAAAAAACTCCCTTTTAACAGAAGAAATCTCTGACAGAACCTGACTCAAAGATGTGCAGCCATCTGCCTCGACCGGTTGGGGTGAAAGGAAAAATGGGGGACAGAGGAGAGGTGGGGGACAGAAAGGGGGACAGAGAAAGGACAATGCTAGGTGGCAATGCACTCACTCCCCTTTCAGCTTGTTAGTATTAAGGCATGCACATACTCTTTTTCGAGGTGAGCAAGAACAAGAACAAAGTTAGTTCTGGCCAGGACAAGAGAAACTCAAGTGCAGAACTCCTGGGAAGTCCTCAGAGGGAATTTCCACATTAACCACACCTACTCTAACTTTTTAAAATCACAAAGAACAAGATGCAAGAACAAGCAGAGAAAAGCGTATATGTGTGTATGTACAGGCCTTTAGGCAGTTTCCGGTTAAGAAGTTCCTTCTTTAAGCTGACAGAGCACACGGTTGGTCAAAGTAATTTCTGAGCCTGGATTTCAGACATGTTTTTGTCAATGATGTCTCATTATTCTGTGTACTGGCTTCTTCTATTACTTAGGGGTTGGAACAGTGCTGCATGTGCAGAGCCACCAGTCCAGCTTTAGTATAATAATAAGTTGACTCCTGATCACATTATCTGTCTGTCTGAGTTTGAGAAATTCAATTTAGTGCCATTTCAGTTGGACTAATATTACATGTGTTATAAAGGTCTGGTACTTAGTCGAACTAACACAATAATTCTGCTTTTCTGGTGTCATTTTGGAAAAGTAATTCGTACACAGTGGACCTTTCAGCAACTTTTTTAAAACCAAGAAGCCCTGATCAGAATGTGCACCATGTGGAGGCCACGCCTGGATGCTATGAGGGTTTAGGGGGTAATATTAGAAGCTCTGTCCTGATCGTTATTAGACTGGGGTAAGTTTACACTCAAGCAACTCCAGCCAGCGTTAAGGCTACAATTGCATAACTGCACAAACGCACTAATATAATGTTATAAGTTGTATATTGAACAGTTTACTCTTGTGTTTGTGACATTTTGGTCTCTGTGCTAACTATTTGTGTATAACCATCATATTTAAAACCCCTGTACAAGATTGTATTTTGAAGGGAACTACAGTGGCCTCTGCACTCCACAAGGCCTGTCATTGTTTGTTTGGGCAGTAAAGGTTCCATTTAAAAAACAAAACATACATTCATTCTATGGCTCCTTAAGCCAAATCATTTTCGTGTCAAAGAGATTACACACTTATACAAACATTCTTATGAGCAGTGTATATACTTTCTCCTAATAAGCTCTCCTGACTCAAAAACAAACCTTCAACCAACCCAAAGAGCTCAGGTTACTTGGGTTAATTATAGCCACTGGTCGTAAAATAAATGGCTGCAGCTACAAATGAATAGACTGGTAATGTCTACCTTTGTGCGATACTAAAACATTACTAAGCATTTTGAGTGGTAAACGCACAGCTGGTAATGGGAGGGAACACGGGCATAGTCACCTGCCCACCTGTAGTTTATACACTTTAAAACCACGATAGAAACACACACTGTAAATGAACCACAGCGCACACTTGGTGAAATGAAACCTACAACTGACAAGACGCCTGACTGCAGCTCCAACACACAATGGCTGAGCCGCTTGTGTGTCTTTCCCCCGTGAACAGGTTAGACAACAGCTCCACCGTGACTGTGACGGTGGTAAGGACGTTGTGTTGGGTCACTGCTACATGTTTCCAGTCAACACACCCACTCAGCCTTCTCAAAAGTGGCACAGTCACTGTCAGTAAAACACTGGGCGATATGACTATACGCGGGAAGTTTGTGGTGTAAATGTGTGTGTGTGTGTGAGTGAGTGAGTGAGTGAGTGAGAGAGAGGAAGAGAGAGAGAGAGAGAGAGTGTGTGTTGTTGAAGGCCCTTCCACATCCATGGTTCTGTGTTTATAATAAACATGTTATGTTATGTTATATACGCTGAAAAGACCAAGAAATAGATTGTCCCGCTAAAAAAATAAACCTGGACGATTAGTAGGACTTCACTATTGTATTTTAATCACAAACAAGATTATGGCCTCTCACTAACGTGAGCGTGCAATGTTGAACATGCCGGCACTGCCAACAGTGACCGAGTGGTCCCTGAACAGATTGTCTGACTATGTGCCTGCATGTTCAATCACAGCTGCTTCTGTTTTCTTCACCATGCAGCTCCAACTTAGACATGCGTCTCCAGTGTCCACATCAAGATCCTATTGTTATCCGCCTCCCCCTCCTCTTCTGCAAGGCTTTCCTGCAGAGGAGACTGTGCAGTTTCTGTCACCGCTTTCACATTAGCTGTGCTTGAAGCCACCAACACATTTTTTCCGCTCATGTAGTTGCTGTGGGTCGAGCAGAGATGCATTGGAGATGCATTTTAATGCTAGGTGTAAAGCGGCCTTATGATGTTTCGGTTTGGTATGATAAATATTTTTTTTGGATTTACATTAGGAATAGCACCAAACTAACGGGCCCCCAACACTTCCATCTTTCCATACCCATCCCTTGGGGTACCAAAGTAAGGTACAGTACGGGTGGAGCTAGACCTACAACAGTCAGCTGATTGGAGCAACAGAAAAGCGTCACTTCTTTGCGACCGGTGTTTCTTCAACAATCTATTCTCATAAAAAGCTTGAAGTCTTGTTGAAGTAAAGAAAACACAAGCATAATTATTTATTATAATATTGTGAATTGCAATTATTTTGGTCAGAGTATTTGTGACAGAACATTTTTATATTGTTCCTATGCCTTGTAAACACCAGTCATGTGAATGTCTTATCTTACTACTTACTAATAGCAAATTTAATAAACTAAAATGACACAAAGGAAGCACACAGTGCTCTGTTGTCTTTCGCGTGCAGGTTGCTTTTAGACTGTGTTGATCACGACACATTGCAGGCATAAGACACCATGCCCAAGATTATCTTTTTTAAAGGACAATGATGTGCTTTTCAAATGAGTAATCTGGACATGCTTTGTTATCTCTGAGGGCATCACTGTTCAAACTATCAGCTGACAAGAGGAGGAACCGAGCAGGAAGAGCATGAAAATCGTTCTATCATCTCATTATGTGACGCCCCATTGTGAGTGTCATTCTACATCATCCTCTCCCATGGAAACATACAATAAGAGCATGCTGGGAATGAAAGTGTTGCAGAGTTTGTTGTGCTGCCAGAGAAACAGGTGTTTACCGTCCTGACTGTCTCTTTACAAGTGCTCACAAAAGGTGAAAAGCTCCAGGTTCCATCAACGTCTCGCCTCCAAAAGCAGAACGAGACGCTTCCCAGCATCTGTTTCACTCTGACTAACCACAACATCCAAGTGCCCCAGACTGAAGCTGAGATAAACTGTGAGAAACTAAAATGTTTCTTTCTTCATTTCCTCTTTTCATGACGTTCACACGTTGTACCAAAAACTGTAGACTTAAAAAAAAACCAACAACAACAAATCATTAAAATACACCTTACCTCTTGTTTTCAGCTGTGTGTTACCATGTAACAGCAGGAAACTCTGGAGAGGAGTACCAAAAACCTGAGACAGAGCGAAACAGAGAGACAGAGACAGAGCATGAGGGAGAAAGCAAAAGGAGGAAGTGAGTCAACCTTGGGTGCTTCTGAGGAAGCTATCTTTTTTTCACAAGGACAAATGCATTGACAAAAACCACTAGCAATTGAGGGAGAAATGAGTGAAAGGGAAAATCCACTGAAAAGATTTTTCTCACTTCCAGTTGTCTTGCATATATTATGTAATTATCTTAATACATGACAATTGACAAACACTTCCCATTCCTCCCTTCCTTGGACGTAAATTGCGAACATTTTCTTAATGGCTTTACACAGCGATCTGCTGCAATTTAAGGGGAAAGGGGAAATTCAGGGAAATGTTCCCATAGAGATGTTGAAGATGAAGAAAGAATTAAAGACTAAATATTCTTTAAAACTGTATTTGAAGCTGCAGTAACAGGAAGCAATCATTTTATTTGCACTTTTAATACTGTAATGTTACTAAAAGATCTGCAAAGATTAACAACAAAGCCCCCTATCTCTGCACATCGCCCATCACGAACAACACATACAGATGATGACAGAAAAGAAAACAAAGACACGAGTCTCTGAAACGCTCCACTAATACTGACATGTTTTATTGGAATTATATGTCAGACACTCTTGATGTTCACTTATTCAGTTCATTGATTTACAGCATTTAGAGCAGTTGTTGCCTATGCTGGAACAGTGACATTTTCAGAGAAGGGACTTGCACGCACAGCCGCTGAGCAGAACAGCAACAATTTGTCATAACACCACGTTCAACGTCAGTTCAGCTGCATTGGAATGAATTCATCTGTCATCATTGAGAGTAGGAAGTGACTGTGACTAAGCTGAACAAGGACATTTGACTGTAAACTGCGATGTAATGCATATTTATGACGATATACGCGTACGGCATGAAAAGGAATGTCTGATTGAAAGCAGAGTTTACATTACATCTACAAAAAAGTACACAGATTTATCGTTCTTTGGTGTGCTCTCGTGCATGTTTTCCGAAGGTTTGGCTGAATAAAGCGGTGAGGAAGCGTCTGGTCTGATTCGTCGGACAAGCGGTTGTCCTGTGTCATCCTTACACATCAACCTACAGCAACCCAAAGTCTCTGAAGTTGAGCCTATTGCGATCGAGACAGCTCTCATTCCTGGCTGAACCCTGAAGAAACAGAACATCAGGAACCCACATGCTGGCAGAAAACTCCAGACAAATATGTGTATCTTTATTTTACTGTCTGGATCTGTCCTCTTTGGCTCAATCCTGCTCAGCTTCTCTGCCATCCTGCTTTTTGCTCAAGTTTAACTCCTTCACTACCTCATAACTGTTTCCCAGCTGAGACGGATGAGCTCAACGCTGCCTCGTCTCCCAACCTGATAAACAATTTAATCTATAAGTTGTGTCTAAGGAGTTGCCAAGGTCCTGGCGTGTGTGTGTCTTTGCACAAAGGAAGGAAGCCATTGTGTCATGTGACTGTGTGAATGACCTTCTCGGTGCTTGTACTGCATCCGTCAACATACAACTTGTGTCCACGGATTACACGACAGAGCCCGTGAGGCGACATCGGCGGAAACACAATTCAATTAGCCGCCAGTCAATTATGTGTGGGTTTTCGTCCTATCAAAGCAAAGTAGACGATCAGCTACAACCTCGTTTTCATCTTAAAGTGCCGGCATGAACGACTGGCTGTGAGACGAGGGGGCAGGGACGGTCTGCAAATACAACAACACCAAAAATACTTTTTCCATTCCCAGTAAAAAAATGCACAGAAATTATGAAAAAGTATGTTTTTTCCAAATTTTAGAGACACTATACTGCATTATGTCATTGTAGACAGCCCCTTTGTGCTGCTCTTAAGCCATGTTTCCTTCATGGTTTGGTTTGGTTCTGTATGGTACGGATTGGAATGGTACCATGGCGCTGTGCCCAATGGTCAGCGAGATTCGTAAGCATGACGTCGTATCAGTGTGGCGGCGTTCGATCAACGGCATCGAACGCACCACAACAGACAACAATGGAGGACGTCCGGGAGCGAATTTAACTTCCTGCTCAACAAGACGTCAAGCATTGTACGAGAATAGATTGCGGGGGTTGAAGAAACGCCATCCAATCAGACTGTTGTGGGTGGAGCCTGTCTAGCTCCTCCTAGACCATGCGGTATGACTTCAACGGACAGCCCTGATATGACAGCAATGGCTACAATGTAATCCCAGAGGCAACATTCTACCTTATGTCCACTAAAAATGCTTATTTTCAGTGTAAGAGTCTGACAACATTACTAAAGCACTGGTGTCACTCTCGACTGCCTTGAGAGTTCATGCCATACGATGATGTGAGTGATCATCTGGACCAATTCTAAAAAACAGATTTTAAGTACTGTTAACTGCAACCACATTAATATAACATTAGGCCCAGATTGAAAACTCCCAGAACTCTCCATTAAGTCATAAATGCTGGTTCTAAGAGTGAAATCTGATACTGTAAACATCTTTGACGTGAATCCAAAAATAAAAAAAGATATAATCAAATGAAATCAATCACATCTAGCCTCTATTAAAAGTGAGGTTCTTCTGAAATCGTTATTACATTTGCTTCTGTCGCGTCTTAACGACGTAGTAACACACGCTCATGTCTTTCTCGTCCCACAAAAACCCAGAATATGAATAGCGTGTGGGCTGAAATTCTTTGAAAGGAAACACCTTCAACTCCACACTGGAAGTTATTATCACAGCTGGACGACTCGCTCATCTTCACATAGCCTCGGAACACCGTGGTGCTGACAAATAATGGTGCAGTTCAACGCAATTTCCTGTCCTATAAGTGCAGCATTTGTGAATTTTACAATGTCCAGGTGTTGATTCAACATCGTGGTTTTTCACAGACCTTTGTCAGTGGTAAAATTTGCATTTGGACAGTTGCTGTTCACTTGTCATTGTCTTTTATCTCTATTGCCATTCTTTTCCAAACGAGGGGAAGCTCTTGGCTCCTTCTCCAAAGCTGTTCTCACATATGTTTGATGTCCACCGTGAATTGCACTGCACTGCCAACATATTTCTGCCTCTCTCGCGCTCTCTCACTCACACTCTCTCCACTACATGCTGCAGCTGAAGCCACTCAACACCATGGTAACAGCACACACTCATTTGGCTCAGCTGATGAATTGGCAGTTAAATAAATGAAGCCGCGTTGGCTTCCAGTGTTTGAGTGCCAAACAACACACAGTTTAACATCAGGTTAAAACTAAATCATTTCTCTCCCCCGGTGCCTTTCAAAACTATTCATTACCGGCAGAACTGCGGGGAAGTACACTGGTTTTCTTTTTCACTCGCTGCGCAGAAACAAATATATACCCGAGAACCCCAGGAGAACAGTTTCCAGTGGACATTATAAAACAGTCAAAAAGGAACAAGGCAGGGTTCTCCGGTCCAGAAATACAAATAAATGCATGACAAAACCTCATTCTGCCTTAAAACCTCAAATCAGTCCAGTTCACACCAAATATAAACTCACTGCCCCCACTTACTTTAGGAAGTGCAACTCATCTTTCAACTGAACTGGAAATTCAAAAATGCTGAGTAACTGAAGAAGCATTACCTTACGACTCTAAGTGAAATGAGCTACTAAGGTTTTTATTTTACCCTGAAGTCAAACTGTTGTCACCTCATACATAGTGACCAAAACGGTCCTCATCTTTAACCCTTAGAACACACAGCATTGAGGCTGCTTTTTTCCATTACTATGTTAAAAGCTATATACAGAGGCTATAAGAATGTGCAGCATAGATTATCTTATAACCCTTATTTTCACAAACTATATAAACACACCTGAGCAAAAAAAGTACTCTTCAAAATCGGATTCAATTTGAGACATTTGGAAATGCGTCACAGTTCGAAGTTTTCCGTTTTCTGTTTTAGGAACAAAAACAAAAGAAAAATGGTCTATTTTGTGACTTCTGCACAATTATCTCTACTCCAAAAACTATGTGATATGAACTTTGACTCAACAACACATAAGACAAAAAAAAAGTATATTGGAAAGCCTGAAGATGGGACCTATATACACACACATCCCCATGGATGGTCCGTATAAGGAGATGTGTATTATTCCTATGGAAATTTACCATGGGTGCTCATGTGGCACGGATCTGTGCCTCATGAGCACTAAGGGTTAAAGTTGGGGTCTATAAATTGTCTCTGAAACACAGTTCTTGAATTTGATAAAACCCTCTACCTCAATAATCAATAAAAAAATGAATACTACATACTATGTTAAAACACTGCAATGATAAATATAACCAATTTCATTTAGACTGCAGAGACTGATTAATTGTACCCGTGCAAACTCTTCCTGTGCACATGATAAGAATAATACTACTTCATTGCCCGTTATGTTTTAATAGTCGTCTTTATCTGTGATAATAACTACAATATAGTACCTATCAGATTTATAAAAAGGAACCCCGAAGGAGAAGAATCACCCAAATCTTGAAAATGAGCCAGTTCTTTAACAGATATCGAGTAAATGTCTATTAATAAATAATCACCTCTTGCACTGCCCCAGATAATCACTTTGTGCTCTGCAATTAACTCTCAGCAGCACACGAGTCCAGCGCGTGCTTTAAAGCCCAGCTAAAAGTTGTTGTTTTTTTTTTCACAAAATATCCAAGCGTGTTCAAGGCAAAATTAAACACAAACTTATTTCACCCACTCTTTCCTCTGAAAGGGAAAAAAAACCCTCAACATTCATCAACGTAAGCATGCACTTCCTGTTAGGAAACTGGTGTGCCACCCACCATTCAAACCAACCTCGCTGCTCTTCTTTACACCAGAGCGCCTTCATCAACGCCAGTGTCGAAACAACACACACACACACACACACACACACACAATGTCATTGTCATGCTTGCATGTTGTAAATGGAAGTTACACATGTTACTGATGACTGGCTGCAACAGCACAACACAGCTTTTTTTTTTTAAATGATCATGAAAAGCATCAGAATTTGTGACAGTGATGCCAATAAGACGTCTTCCGTTTTCAGATCTTTGGTGCTGAATGTCTTAGATTTCATTACGCTCAAGGAAACATGAATCAAGCACCAGATCAAGTTGATTTTCATACGACACAGCACTGTGCCATTTCTGATGAAGCACTCGTTCATTCCTCTCTCAATCAAACTTCGAGCGGTTCAGGGGGGAGGAAGGAAAACAAAGGCGTATGTATGTATGGGTGTAGGTGTGTATGGGGGTTTGCGTGGGTGTATTTATGTATTTGTATTTTTATGCACTACCTGCATTGCATGTATGGTTCTTGTTTATCTATTTAAAGCAACAGGACACTGTCAGCCAGTTCTTTTGAGAGTTCTTTTTTTTATCAGTAATTAGTTTTACTGAGAGACTACAGTCCAAATAATTAGACCAGACTGCATTCGTCACAGTCTGAGCCGGTCAACAGATGAATTATACATATTATTTATTTATTATATATTTTTTTACCAGGTTTTTATCTTCATGGCCTTTCTTTTTGACTTTTTATTCTTACATTTTGTTTTTGTTCAGGCTTCTTCTCCATGATGTATTAGAGAATAAATACGGACAGTTTGACGGATGATTGCTCTGGTGCAGCCACGATCATTTGTGTTCTTAGGGGAAGGTCGGCTTCATGCAACAAAGAATGCCCGCGCTTCTTTCAGTCAATACCTTAAAAAAAAGTATAGGAGGTTTCTGATGAGTATAGGATTCAATAACTTTGAAGTTTTAACTGTACTTGCTGGGGAAAAGGTCAAAAGGTTAAAGTCATGTTAGCTGTAAGTGAACCATGATAAAATTAGCATTTACATGCAAAATGAGGAAGTTGTATTGTTCCTGTCTGATGCGGCTCAATGACTTTTGATTTGTTATTGCCATGAAATAAAACCACAGCAAATATTTAGATTCAACTTCTTTCTTCCAGTAAATTGGTTTGTGCAACATATTAACTGAAATCAAAGAAAACATACACCTATTTTTTAAGAGGCCAACGAAAAAGCTACAGTTGCATAATTTGTTCAAGAAGAAAATAAAATTCTTCATATTTAATTGAATTATTCACAAGTCAAGTGGCCTCAAGCTTAAAATCCCTAATTAGCGTTTGTTGTTTACATTCACAGTCTCAGACTTAAGGGACTTAAAGAAATAAAGGGGGATCACTTACAGAGGTAACACATCCTTGACTCCTGACGCTGTGTGAAGTCAGCAGCAGGGGCGAAGCATCACATAATTTTGTTTGTCTATAGATAAACAAAGGGCGCCTGAAATAAATGAATGACTCCACCGTCTGCCCTTTCCATTACCTCGCAGCTACACTTCCATGCTCCTCTTCCCCTCCATCTCTCTCTCTCTCCATCTCTCTCTCACTCACAGTCCAGCTGAGGCTACGCATTATCACACCCACTCTGAGGCAGCACTTATAAATAACATGTCAGAGTAAGGCTCGCCAAGGGTAAAGTGAAGCCCATAACTTACTTCCGGCGTAACGTCCAGTGCTCATGGTGGCGTCTATTTCCACTCTGAGATATATGGAAGCATATAGCTGACGCAAAAATATAAATAACATAATAAAGATGTTTTCATGTTATTGTGACATACTTATCACGTTAGAACTAGGGGTTGTGTGTTAGCAAGAATCTATGAGTCTATTTCTCCAGCAAAACAGTCTATTTTAGGGGGAAAAACAGTATATAATGAATGAATAATATACAGCAAAGATAAGAGTGACAATATTCCACTCTATTTAATATGGTTTTTGGCTGATTTTCCATTTTAATTAAGTTAATAAAAAAATGGTACTCAAAATACACAAATATATTGAGCTACACGTTTGGTCTGTATCTCTTTGTGTCTGCACTTAAATATTTAAATACAATTAATTATAATACTTGAAGCTTGTCAAATAAACTGATCGGTGAAACAAATATTTTAGATTCTCGGCAGCGTTTGTCTCCTATTCAACTCAAGTATTGAAAAATGTCAAAAATCATCCCAATGAATTGCTCTACGTCATAATACAAAATCTAGCGTATATGAACATTAATTAATGATAGAGGAGGAAGACTAGTCACAGAGCAGCACATGACATGCGAATGTGCCAGGAGCTGAGAAGGGAGAGACAGACGTCTACAAGAGGATCTTTGTGCCGCTCAACCTGCCCCGAGGTCCTGTTGCTATGCTCCAACCCACATCCCATCATGCTGTCAACGTGAGGACGGCGGCTCATTAGTTTCATAATGTGCCTGTGTGAGTGTGTGTGTGTGCAGGTGGCGACACACGGCCCCGTCCACTGCCTCACATATTAATGTGGAAAAACTCCAGTGAAATACATGTCACAAGATTACGCGTCCGAGAGCTGAATGGCGTTCTCCAACCAGCTCCTCTTCTTCTTATTTCTTCAGCCAAGAGGCTACAAAAGGAGCAGCCATCACCGTCACATCCTCACTTTGGGAAGACGAGCTCATTTTCGAGCCGCCGCTGACACAAAAGGCCAACATCGATCAAGACTCTGGCTGTGCTGGTCACCTATAGTTCGACAAACACTGCCCGGGAGTCTGAAGCACAAGGGATCAGTTGTGTGTGTGTGTGTGTGTGTGTGTGTGCGCGAGAGTGTGTTTTCCAGTGTCCCTCGCTGTGTACGTGGTCATATTAGATTCAGCTTGGGAGCTAATGGAGTTAGAGGCTCTTGATTTTCTCCGCTCGTACGAGAAACTACATGACAAACATGTGACTGAATAATCGTTTAATGGAAAAGTCCAACATATGACATTTAAATGACGCAACAGAGCACACACTGTCGCTGTATTTGGACGGAATCTGTACAATAGGCGTCACTAATGTTATTTTTATATTATATGATTATCATTACTGTTATTAATCATATTATTCTTATTTCCACGGGGCAAAGCTAAGTGAATATAAATGATCACTGAAAAGGGTGGAGTCAAAGCTTCAGCAGCACATGTCACTGAATAACTGCCATGCACGTTTATATAAGTGAGATTAAATGTTTCTTCGCTCAAGGCGATACAAAAAATAGCTGTGTGCACACACACACAAACACAAACATGTTTTTATAACTTCTTGAGGACACATCATAGACATAATGTATTCCCTAGCCCCTAACTCTAACCTTTGACCTGACCTAAACCTTATTCTAACCCTAAAACCAGGTCTTAATCATCAAAAAGCCTGCTAAAGTAGTGTGGACAAACCAAAATGTCCTCACAAAGATAGGTTTGTTTGACAATTGGTCCATACACAGAGACACAAACCGTTTTTTATATCTTCGTGAGGACACATCATAGACATAATGTATTCTCTAGACCCTTACCCTAACCTTAACCATCACAACTAAGTCAGTCAGTCCTAACCCTAACTCTAAAACCAGGGTCAAAATGTCCTCACAAAGAAAGCTTTGCACGTTTTCTTGGACCTCGCAAATATAATAATACAAGTGCACACACACACACGCACGCACGCACAAAACCAGTTCCACAGGAAATAATATCCAGGGGGAATAAAAAAAGCACTGGCAGTAGCATTTAAATGACTGCAAGTTACAAATTTAATAAGAAAGACTTAATGAAATGGAACGTCTGCCTACAGCTACAGTATATTATTTGGTATTTGGACAACATTTTATGATGTTTGAATACCAAACAGAGAAAATGGAAACCCGTGATGAGGACAGGAACTGTAAACGGAGCGTCAGCTCATCAGTTTGACGCAAACATCAGATAACGCTCCGTCGTTTAGTGGCACTGGCAACATGTGAAATTAGTCACTTGCCCGACATTAAAATACAGTTTATATACTCATATGCCAGAGCATACTACTACTATAGTACATACATACTATACTATAAGAAAAAACAGCATTTGTAGCAGTTTAAATTATAACATACTGTCCTGGATGCTTTTCAAATGTGTCTTCTTTTTTTCTCATTTAAATGCAAGTACTTTCTGAAAGAAATGAAGTGTAATGGAGCAAAGAGAGGTAAGAATAGCAAATACACATGTTGCACAGCAGCCAGTTACTCACAGCGCTGCAGCCGAGGCCCGAGGACTCGATTTGACTTCTTGCTGTGATGATGAGCCACTTCAAATCGAATAAGAAGAGAGACCCGGGCATATATTATGAAGCCATTTCACACAAGTGATCAATCTGTGCCTGTGAGGGGTTTGGTGGTGTGGAAAAAAAACAGTCAACACTGTGTGAAATATCAAATACAAAGATATACAGCGTGTTTCCTTCAATTTAAATCAAATACACACTCAATAAAAAAAGTCCACTTATTGTGTGCAGTTCAGTGAATCAAACTTAGTCTGAATAAAATTCTACTGAATTGACAGTCAGACTAACATACCCAGATAAAAATATGAGAGAAACATTTTTGGGCCTAAAAATGTATGCTTTGTCATCTTAAATAAATCAATATTGTATTCCCTGCAAGTGCTTGAACACTGGGAGAAGGACAGAAACATACTGAATTACTAACGCTATGACTCGAGTGAATTCAGACAAATATGGCATTGCCGGGAGTTGTAAATAAAAGTATAACGTTGCTATGGAAGCACCCGTCGGCTGAATTCCCCACTTTTTATTTCTGTCTTACTTTGCCAAAGGAGTTGGACAGTAGTTTTAGTTGACTCCACTATGAAAACTGACTTTTAAATTGATCAATTCTTATTTATGGACGTGTATTCGCAAACATCAGCAGGAATAATAATAATGTTCACACCGGAGAAAGTAGCCACTTTCAGACATGTAAACTGAAAATATCAGATTGACTGTGCAGCACCACAGAACTGCTGCAGTGACAGATGGGGAAGATAAAGTGGTGCAAAAATGGACTGCAGAGTCCACGACTCATGCCACTTTGAATGTTTGAATTGTCTGAAGATGTTTAGGACACGGTTTATCCACCTACAGTAAAGGTTTTTGCTGTTGCACTTGAATTTGTTAAGGTGTGTCTGAAATCAAAGCGACTAGTTGGAGATTTTAATGAACTACTTTTTTACCTTTACTTGGGTAGATTATTAGAACTTTAATTCTACATTTACCGGTGTAGAAGGTGTTAGTTATCCTTCCAACTCTGGCTGTGCTCCCTAGAAACACCAGACCAGTGCAATCTGTCATTTCTGTGCACTACTGGCTGCAGCTGTGCAGATCAGGAACATCTTAATATACTGCAGGTGACAGCGTCCCTACAGATTTAACCCTGACTCCCAGCCTGAAAACTAATGATGAGTTCTTGTCATTGTGTGCCTCACACTGTCAAGAATACCCGCCGCTCACGCTCGCTCCTTCACACAAAACGTACGCAGGAGGTGCGTCTGAGTGTTATTTAAGTAACAGAGTAGCCTTATTTCACTGGTGATGACAAGTGGCAATGGTGGCCTTTTGCAAACTTGTGGGAGCAGGAGTGTATTTAAAGGAGTTGGCCCGGTACAGAAAGGTTGAAATATCTTTTCTATAATTGTGATCTGCAACTAGAGCTGCACGATTATGGTCACAAACTATCGCCGTTGCGGGAAAATACAAAATTGGTTTCGACTGAACATTTGTGTATTTAAATCTCATTTTGCACGACAAGATTCCAGTGCTGAACATAGGAAGTTGTAGCAAGAAGAGATCATGTTTCTGCCCTCCCGTGTGCTGCCACTGTATACATACAAACACTCAGTCAGGTCTGATAGTATTGCTTGACCATTTGATCAGATGAAGGTTCTCGCACGACTCCACTCAGCTCTACTCTTCTCTTTTTGTTGTTTTATATGCGACGCAAACACACAAACTGGTAACGAGCAAAGCAGTCGTTTTCCATGTACGGAATCATTAGAATCAGTAAATGAAAAACAAAAATAGTTCAGTACTTCCTGTCTGTCTGACGCAGTCACTGAACGGAAATACGGCTGAAGGGGTTGTGATTCGGCTCGGGATTGTCGCTAAATACACCAAACCCCTCTGTTAAATATTGAGATTTTAGAAATTTGCTTTGCTAAATGTTGGATATTAATGCATGTTTTTAGGATATTTAAAGTATTTTTTAACTGATCAACATTTTGGCATTGTTCGGTTTGATTCAGAGCAGACACTGAAAAAAAGCACCAGGTACCAGGTACTATCGCTAATGGAAAAGCAAAAAACAAACAGAGTCGAGCCGAGTCTTATTAGAACTGTATAGTGGAAAAGTGCCATTACATCATTTCTATTCATGGAGACCAAACAGAGGCAGCATAATAACATTAACAACAACAAAATATCACCAAAATGTACGTGCTGCATCTTTGACATCTGAGAGCACAAACAGCACTGCCATAAAGCTGTTTGTCACAAGCTGTGTTTCTTAATCAAATAACTGCAGTGTGTTTTCGCCCTTTGGTTATATTGGGATTTTTATGTTGATATTTTGCAATTAATTGCGCAACCCAAAATAAAACTAGCACACATTCACACAGTGACTACTTCAAGAAATACTTTATATCAAAATTAAATGACGCTATAAATAGTGACAACAGTAGATAAGCCTTTTAAGTTTCAGATTGAAACTGAAGAGAATCACAACATGGCAAGATAAACACAGCGGGCAGTTTCACTCAATACTTCACTAGGGGGGAATAATTCCTCTTGCAGATCTCTGTTGCTGTACTCTCTCTGCACCCGCTGAGTCCCTGGCAGTGTGACCTGATTGTGCTCAGTTGGCCTGGTAGCCTCTGGCCCACCCCACCCTAAACCTCTTCCAGCCAGAGCTCATCCAGCCAATGATCTGCTTTGTTCCCCCGGCTCACACTCTCCAACCATCTGGACAGACGCCCGGGAGTAAGTCAGGATATTTGAGGTGAGACACACCACACAGCAATATGTGTGTATGTGGAAAAGGGAAACCGTGCAGTTTTTTGAGTTATGGTTGTGCCGTATATATTATTGTGCACAGCTGTGGAATACAACAGAATAGCTACAATGACAGCCAGCTACAAGTGACGCTAAGGGTTTTATAACACAATAAGAAAAAAAAAACATGGCAATTCATGGATTTTTTGCACAGTATGTAAAATGCAGGTCTGAGAGGGTTCATAAATCATGTAAACATACAGAGGCAAACTGGGGTTGAACAGCAGCCGATGGGTTTGTGTGTGTGTGTGCATTTTGTTACCACAGAACAACAGGTAATGCAAGCAAGCATGTGGGTTCTCCACCACAGTCACGCTACAATTAAAAGATTAAATATATACATATAAATATATATATATATATATATATGTACATACATACACACACACATATATTTATACATATGTGTATATTCTAATAACAAAGATAGAATAAAAACTGTCCTTGAATGCACCACAGAACAAGATTTAAATGAGTCCCTGGAAAGTACACTACCTAAAACTGTATTAAAAAAGCTGCAGGATGTTGATTTCATTTGCATGTTGTCATGAATGAAAATAAAAACCTGCCTACTGGTGGTTTGCAGTGAAATATAGTTGTAAAAGGGAAGGGCCTTCCCCTCAGCATTCAGAAGAAAAAAAATGTACTTCCCTTCTTTATTTTGTTTCAGAGTCACATACTTTAAAATCTAAATATCTGGTGAAACTTAAAAAAAAAGCATATTTCATAATTTATGCGCTAGATCAAATCATAACAATCTTTAATAGAGGGGAAAAATAATGAATTACAGTTACTCACTTTACTGTGAGTAGTTTTTTGTTATCGTCTTTGCACTTGTTAAAATAATTTTTAAATGTTTTTTTTGGAAGTACTGTACTTAAAAGTACTGTAAAAAAAATAATGTTAAAATAAAATTCATGCACCAGAAACTGTGGAAAGGTGAATGATGAGGACAGGTCAACGATGAGGACAAGTGAATGATGAGGACAGGTGAACGATGAGGACATGTGAACATGTGAATGATGAGGACATATGAATGATGAGGACAGGTGAATGAGGAGGACAGGTAAATGATGAGGACAGGTCAACGATGAGGACATGTGAATGATAAGGACAAGTGAATGATGAGGACAGGTGAATTGGCGTTAATTAAGGTCCCTGAGTGAGTTAGAAAGTTAAAGCGTTTGTGACCTTTGACCCATTTTGACTGATACATTATGTGTTTACATATTCTATTTTGTCAACACTTTAATTTGTAAAGTTTTGCCTTTAATCAAAAACAAATTACTGTGAGATTTGTGTTCCCTTGTCCATTTTGCACGACGCAAGAAAGAACCCCAAACTTGTTAAAAAAAAATTACTTTTACTCTTGAGTAAATTTTAAACAAGCAACTTTTTTAGTACTTTTAACTTAAGTTCTTTTACTTGTAGGCCTACTTACGTAAAAACTTATGAAAATAGTGGTACTTTTACTTAAATAGAATATTTCAGTCCTCTTTCCACCTCTGATCTTTACCTTGTCAGTTACATTCACACTCTTTTTTTCCCTGATCTTCTGGATATAGAATTTGACCCATGTTTTTGTTTGTGTGTACAACGTATGGCTGCGCATCCATGCATGCTGGTGTGAACTTAACAGATCCACTGAGTGACATTATATAATTGGGGGCTCAGAGGGAATGTTAAATGTGGACATGCCCTGCAGCTGAAATCAGTGGAAGCAGGAATGTCAGCTTGTTGGGATTGGGAAAAGCCCTGCAGCCAGAGCAGAGACACACAGTAAAGATGATCATGTAGCCTGTTGCCTCTGTCCAAAAAAGTCTGCTGTTATGTTATGAGACATCCAAGTTAGTGTCAGTCCACATTTAAAAGGCACATTATTGTACATCCATTTATGGCCAAACACTGAGCTCAGTCAGAATAAATGGCCAAATGTATTGTTTTTATCTAAAATATTAATTAAGCCAGTGTGAGTTAAGTGCCATTTGCCCATTTTTCCAGAACAATTTACGGCATGTTAAAATAGTGTATTAACAATTTAAAATGAAAATAAACTAAAAGGGGTTTTTTTTGTAGTTGTGCATGAACACCATATTTTGCGTGTTCAATTTGAAATTTGAACAGTATAACACATTTAAACATTTAAAATAACATTTGTTTGAGTTTTTGTCTCAATGTCCAAAAACAGGCCGAAAAATGGAAAATTATGCACAGGCGTTTTCCAACTCTCTCCTCTCTGGTGATGTGAGTGAGTGAAATTACCATAGTAACCACATGCAACTTCTCAGCTTTCAGAACACATTGATATTTTTCCAATAGCACAAAACCATCGTGTAATTACGGTAATGCAAATTGTGCTTTCTCAAGCGCGTCGTCTGCAATATGCTCGATGCTAAAGGGTTAAGCCTGATCAGCTCCGCATTGCTCTGTCCTCGTTTTCTCAGTATAGTGGTGTTTGTTCTCGTGATCTTCCTGCTCTGCACACAGGAAAAATATTCACTGTATTTTCATCACAACAGCAACATAGTGCTAGCAGAGCAAGATGGCTGCAAACAGATTTGGGGTATGGCTGGAAAATGCCTAGAAGCACCCGTAAAAGCACTTTGATGGGGTAAACATTTACTGCCTGGACATAGTAACACGTTTCACTTCATAGAATTCCTCAAAGGTCATAAATAAGTTGTTTTGTTAAGTGATTTAAATCAGTTTCTCCTTTTGTCCCTGATGGCAGTCATGTTCTTGACATAATAATGCAATAATATCTCATACAAAAAACTAAAACTGAACCTTTTAACTCAATACTCAGTACTATTAATTAATCTCTAGTTGACTAAATCCACTGTCCCTTTGCTTTCCAGTCTGCTGTATTATTACATTACATTATATTACATTATCGAGGCACAATCCTTCAAGGCGGCATTCAACGTTCATCTCGATAAAATCTCAGGATCCCGTGAAACCAGAGACCACAAATATCAGCACAGCATGGCAGTTTTGTTTTTAAAAGGTTTCAAATACAGACAGAGTGATGAATTGTTGATAGTTGCAGCTGAACTTACAATCTTTCGTGCAGTGCTATTACTATGTGATTAAAAAGGAACAACTGGCCTGCACATAAGAAAACACCAACACAAATGTGTCTGCATTATGAAGTTTAAATGCTTTTACTTGTAATACAGCCGGCCTTAAAACAGACCAACAGAGCTCTAATTCACAGAAAAGTCATCATTAAACCATCTGGCACCTGAAGTGACACTGGCCATTGTTTCCAAACTAGAAACACGCTTTGAGGCCAAAGACATACAAACGATCAAAAACACTCCTGAAGGAAATCACATCATCACCACATCCACATAGTTTCCCTAACTCATGGATTCATCCGTCTGTCATCTGTCATGGTCTCAGTTAATACCCTCCAGACAAGCTTCTTAAAAATGTTTGCTTCAAATTAATGTCCTTCCATTCAACATGTGGTGTTATTCACGGCGATGCTGCTTAATAAATAACTGACAAAGAAGCGTTCCCACATGAATAACAGCAATAATATTTCTGGGATGACCATGTGCACAAAACAGAGGGCTTTAATCACACCGCGAAGAAAAACCCTCCGAAATAATCATCCAACAAGAAGCTTAACCTACATACAGCTCGAATTGTAGAGACAGGACATGCAACAGATCCAGACAAATAAGTTCACCAGTCCATGTGTCAGCTGAGGGCATTTGGGGTAATCGTTGAAACGCCCCGTCCCTTTCTCTTCTTAACCAAACACATGCAGTAGTGGGAACTCTAATCTGTCAAGACCTTTGGCAACACGCTGGTTTCAAACGGCTGTGTCCTTTCCACACGCAAACAGCATGACTGGACGTTTCTGCGCGCCCTCTGTCTCCAAGGCATGTTTAAACAGAGATTAGAGAATCTATACATTTGCTGCTATATCACTCAATAGCATCAGTGTAGTGGACGAATGCAAAATCTCAAGACAAAAATCTTGACACAAAAGCAGATTCAAGGTGCTGCACAGGATTTAAAGACAACACAAGACAGAATTTGTACGACCAAGGTTGCAGATTGTGATCCACAACTATTAGTGGAGATAAAAGCACAAGGTCTGATATAATGCTCATTGTGTGATTACTTTAATGTGACTGCTATGTTTGTTACAATCCTTACAACTCCAAGTTCAGAAATTTTGAATAACAATAATTTATGACAGATCCCAACTGTGTCTGAGTTATCAGACTGAGATCTTCCTAAGCCAGAGGAGCACAGACAAATATGAGCACTGAAGCTTTAAGGACCCCATGGTCTCAGTGTTTTTTTTTCCCAGGAATCATGAGAGAGGCCCCATAGCAGACAACCATAATTTAAATTCTGGAAATCATTTTAATAACATTTGAAAATTAAATTACGGATCACCAGAATCATCAGAAAAACAGGCATTTCATGGGCAGCAGCACTCTGACGTCTACCAACTTATGTTGCCATTTGTCTTGGGTCAGAAGACTGAGACTATGAATTAATATAAATTGATATGCTCTATAGGTTCTGAAACGCTAATGCTGTTTAAAGACAGACAGAAATCCACTGCGTTTTATTCTATGTGACATTGAGATTTGATCTAAAACACACACACTCTGAACACGGCTGAATAATTTAGGTCAAATGTCTGATTGTAATTTTTCTGACGTAATATTGCAACTTGATTTGAAGTCAAGCTTCACTTTAATCTTTAATCTTTTGTGATTTATATCAGAAAATGATAAAATGATTAATTGTTTAGCTCTACCGGGACAGTAGATTGTGCGAAGTATAAAATAACATTATTTAAAAGGTTTCTTAAGGAGTTAGCTGCAGGCAAATGGACTTCCATCCTCCTTAATCCTATACCATCTGCCCCTCATGCATTCTGCTGTCAGGTCACCCACTCTGCTCTCGCGCCTTCCATGTTGTGTTCCTAAACAGCGTGTTTAACGACATCTGACAAGTGAACAAACATCGCAGGGGCCCTGCCGTCTCCCTAACTAGGACCATGGGGTTGGGGGAAGCCCCACACAGAAGCTCTGGGAGGGAATGTTGGAGGTCTCTGGGGCAGTCAATAAGGGGTTGTAATGAGGCCCTGGATGAGAGTGTTGTTTGCATAGTCCTGCGGTAGGGCAGATGAGAAGACCCTAAAACCCCCGGTGCTTGCAGAATGCAGACACTGGGTTTAAAGAACTACTGGGACAAGACACAGGAGGAGATGAAACTCTGAGGTAAAGCTCAGAAAATCACGACCAGACTAGGTTTGAAAGAACACAAGGCTTATAATGTATCACCAGGGTAAAACTGTTACCCATCACAGTTTTATGATCCTGTAGATTTAGGGTTTGATTACACCCACTCATTTGGTGCTTTTCCATTATACAGTTGTAGCACTGCTCGGCTCTACTCGGCATGGTACCAGACATGTCGTTTTCTAATACCATAGTTCTATACGCGACACTGCCGTGACGTCTGAAGTGCAAGGCCCTTGTGTAAAGTACATATAACATACTATAAAAGGCCTATTCTCAGGCTACAAACACCAAATTATTATTATTTTTGCAAATATACACTTATACAACTATACCTATGGGGATTATATTCAGTGTCAATACTAAATGTTACACACTAGACAAACAGTGTGTTCTTTGCGTGTCGTGTTATTGTTGGCCACTGTTATCTTCTTTCAAAACATTTGCTGGAGCACAGTGACTCCTGGGATAAGTTGGACATGCAAGGATCCAAAGGTTGGATACTGTATGTTGTCGTATGGATACCGTGCATGTGATACAATGCAGCCTCTGGACAGAAATGGCCCCTAAATTGAGACACAGTGTATGTTCCTCCTATGTTGTTGAGGCGAAGGAACAAACTCATGGTAGCAAAAATAAACAACAGCCACTGTTGATTGTTAAAGAGAAACAAAAGGACGTTTGTTGAAAGAATCAAAGAAAGAATGTAAAGCATCTCGTGATTTTCAATTTCAAAACTTTTGGACAATCCAGAACACACACGGCAAACTCCATGTCTACCTGCTCACAGTCGCAACTGGCCATAATGCCGCCCATAAGTAACAGAACTCCCATTCTGAAGCCTCACGAATTGCGATATGGTTTTGCAAACCAACGGTCAGAGGCATCAAATTGTTACCAAGATCCTATTCAATGGTACCAGCTGGTGCCAACGACTATGTGCCATTATTTGTTGTCTTATTTCCTTCTAAATGGGAACATAATTTACAAAATTGCCATCATGTGCTATTAAAGAAGACCTGAAACTAGTGATTGAAACCATTAACTCTGCAGGAAAATGTTTACTGGCATTATGACTCAAGAAGTAGGTTAATTTTCCCATAGACTTCCATTCACATGGAGTTGTTTTTTTCAAGGAACCACAAGACAACATCTACATTTTCTATATGGTCTATGACTGCAACTCGGACAGTGAAGTTGAACAAACAAACACTTGTTAAACACAGAAACAGTTCACCCATCTAAACTGGAACATTAGACATTTGGTGTCAAAGTGTGTTTGCACAGAGAAGAAAGAGAAGGCCGTGTATATTGTTATTGAATTATTTGCCCAGCCATGATGGCAACTTGTCTAATCACAGCATCATGAATCCCAAAGTCTTTCATTAGAAATGATGCACGGTTGGTAACAAACCATTTAAAAGTCTGTGAACGTCATTCACCAAAGCTTCCGAGGAGGTAGAGACAGAAGCTAAAGAAAGACCTGGGGAAAGATTTTAGAGCAAGACTCTGCCTGGCCTGTGCTGGAGCTAATAAAAAACTCTCACACTGCCAGAATGTGCAACTGCAAACTCAGGCTACAGCACTCACTCACTCCAACAGGGGTGTCTGTGAGGACAGGCAGGACATTATGTATCTATGAGCTGACAGAACACAATATTGGTGCTTTTCAAATGACACATCGCTTATTGGGAGGACAGTTCATCTCCCAAATGCTGACATGGCTGCTTTTTCCATATCTCATGAGCCTGGCAGGTCATTTCCATTCTTCCTGCTCGATCTCACCCTCACTGAGCTGCAGCTGTAAAGTAAGAGGCTCTTGCAGCATAACATTCAGCTGCTGTGGACTCGGCCATCCTGCTGCGTGAGGAGGAGATGCCTCTGCTCTGCGTGAGCTCACACCCATGAGGAGAATGATCAGATTCAGGCAGTTGAATCAATGCTTTTCATCAGCTGGAAGAAAAGGACGCGCCACTTTATTAGTTTAGCCGCGCCAGTCACTCTGTGTTTACATGTGATTGAATTAAATAGATCTAACTTTAACCAAATTACCCTGAGAAAACCTATTCAATATTACACCTGATTCATTTCTATTAGAACGTCATAACTCTATTAACCCTTATCTATGGGGCTACATGTTCTCAGCCATTTCCTCTTTCAGTCATGCAGACTCAATCTTTGTGTCGTCTATGCTAATTCTAAAGGATGTTTGTGTGTGTGTGTGTGTGTTGTGAGTGTGCACGTGTTTGTTTTTTGTACGTGTCAAAGGAAAGAAAGGAGGTAGTGCAAATAGGGGTTATGTATTGTATCAACATCTTCGGATTCATTTGAAGACGATGCGGACGGTTTGTGAGAGCCACGCCCTTTGGTCTTCCCAGCTTGTCATGTGTCAGAGGTCACAGTGTTGCAGTTTCTCACACACAGTACCTAACTCAGTCAACCCCAACACCCCCCATCCCAAGCCCTGTGCTGCTGCTGCTGCTGCTGCTGCTCCCCTTACCACGTCTCCCCTTCAATCATAGCCAACTCCGCAAAGGTCAACTCCACCTTTACCCCACAGTGAAAACAGCTTGAGGACCTACTTAACGACAGACCTGGTTGATTTTGTTAAACAGTGTCAAATAGAGTTGAGCTAAACCAAAAACACTACAGATACATGTGTTGCTTGATTAAAATTATTTAAAAATGTTTTTGATTTGGGTAGAATTTTTTTTGTTTTGTTTTTTTATGACTGAACGTTTTTAAATGCTGAGGCTGAAATGAAGTCACCCCTGTGGTGAGGTAATACCAGTAAGTTTTATTTCCTTCTCAGGCATTTATGAAAATCCCCATTTAAGTTTGGCTCATAAATGCTCAATATTAGATGTGTATGTGGAGACAGACCTCTGCCTTCATTTCAGCCATAGCTGTGGTGGTAGGAGGTATTGTATCCCATATTTTGAGTGAAAGCGACTGCAAATCAGAAATAAACTCAACGGTAACAAGGAACGTTATTTCAAATCCTCCACCTTCACGACATTTCTCTGAAAGCACAACTGAAAGCACAGCTACATGAAAAACTGAGTCATCAGTACAATCAGCAGTTATTTCCCTTTTGATCAAATCACCACATTAAAAAGCCAGCTACTAATTACCACGTGGACGCATTTCCATTCAGGCTTTAAAGGTGGCAACTTGATTATAAGAACGCCAATGTGTTTTGGAGAAAACTATCAATAAAAATCAGACAGGAACAAAGCTATCAGCACCAGGGTGTTTTGTCAGTCCTCCAGTTTTCAAGGACCTTGTCTCAGGCCAGATGCCGGATGCCAGTCCTGCAGCAGCTGAGCATGTTTTGGCCCTGGCACTGGCTGAATCTTTAACGGGAATAAAATGAACATGAAGTGTTTAATCGTGAAGTGCTACAGCTCCACGTATGATGCTGAGTTACAATACTTTATCTTTTCACACACCAACATGAGGCAATTACATAAAAAGTCATTTAAACTGTAAATTGGAATTTTGCTGGTTAGCGATAGTGAATTTGTCCTTTTATTGAACCCATTCTTTTTACACAACAGTAATGAACACACACAAGCCACATACAGGAGCAGTGGACTGCACTTATCTGCAGCCGGGGAGCACTGGGGGAGTGGGTGCCTTTCTCAGGCGCAGCCAATCCCTTGACCCATGCGGGCTTGAACCATGAATGATCTATAGTCTCATCTATTGTTTGCAGCACGACAGCTAGTTTGAACACAGTTCCCTTCATAGAAACATGTACTCTTTTAGTCCAGACTATTTTAAAGCTGTGGTGCGTAACTTTTAAATATAAACAAATGTCTGTAACATTTAAACCATCGTTGTCAAATTAGTTCACCAGACCGCAAGCTCGTCGTATGCAGGAGTTACGGTACATTGATGCGTTTTTAAAACAGGCACCCTCTAACCTCACCATTGTTGTGCGTGGTTAAGTTGAAAAATACTTACTTATGGTTCATATTCAGGGGTCGGACAAAATGACCCATAGTTACATTTGAGTTGTAAGACAGGTTGGAGTTCACACAATACTGTGTAAGCCAATTAGCTCCACACGAGCAGTGTTTTGTTTCTGAGTCTGTGGTGAAATTCCCACGCTGCACACACACAGTTATGCCTTGTAAGGAACTACTGAGCATGCATGTATGAAAGGCTTCAGAAACAGATTCTCCAGTTCAAAATATGTCAAACATAACATGGGCTTTTACCCACACACAATCTGTCCTCACAAACTGAGAATCAGTCATTCTGTTTCTATGTTTCACCGTTGACCCGGTGCTGGGTGTGGCCAAGTTGTTCACGATCGAGGGCTCATCCTTTTTCTGTAACCACAAAACAAGTGTCACCCTGAACAAGGGAAAAAAAAAGGCATCAAGTTCACGACGCTGCATGCACAGTACAGTGATTATGGTAGTAGCACGGGGATAATCTGGATAAGCTGAGCGTGAACGTTGAAGTCACACACAGTGCTTCAGCCTCGTCCCTCACCCCCGTGCTTTCCCTGCATGCGATGATTTTTCTAATTCACTAACTATTCATTTGAAAACAACAAATTGGTTCAAGTTCCAGTCTTTTACACGCTTCTTGTAAAATCCTGGTCATTTTTTGTTTGTTTTTATTATTCCTTCATTGTATATTACATCTATCTTTCCTATGAAAGATAGATGTCTTACCGTTCCAAGCATTCAGGCTTTTCTATAACACTAAAAAAAGGGGGGGGGGATTTTAAGTAGTAACAATAACATCTAGTGATTTCCCCTTTTCTCCTTCTATCAGTAATACACAAGCTGCCTTGTTGTTGTGAGCACAACAAAGAGCAGTGGTATGAGATCATGTGAAAATGGAAAATGTGTTTAATGAGGTTTGATGGTAATCCCACACAACAAGAGCTATGGCAGTGGTGCACGGTGTATGCGCACAACATGTACACAATGTGTTTTTCTCACCCCCACTCTCAGCGTATGTATTTAACTGTATACATGTGATGGAGGACGAGGAGAGCAACAGATTTGATCCACGACTATATTCACATGAGATCAGATCGAATTTGATGGTTCACATTTTTAAACGGCAAGGGTCTTTCTTGCATGTGACTTTCATGTGAACATGATCGCCCTCTGAAAACAACACGCGTACACACAAACATCTTTGTGGGTGCGTCACCAACGACAGAAACAGGTTATATAAAGTCATAGACGGGTCAGATAAGATGTACTTTATTCAGCCCACACAGGGGAATATCAGAGGCAGCAAATTTGTGGGTGAAATTCTTTTTTTTTTGCTCCGCCTAAGTTCAGTTTTTGCCACATATCAGATATTCCGTATATCTCATCTCGGATTACTTGCAATGAAGTGATGCAAATTGCATCCCCCCCCACACACACACACACACACATCACATCAGCCTGGTTATCTAAATGCTAATTGCTGGCTCGGGACTTTTCATATCTACTGTTGTCTACTACCAACTACTAGGTACTACCAACTACCTAATACACTACTCATACCTACACATCTACTGATATCAGTATTAGTAGATACACTTCTTAAAATAAGTCAATCACATTCTGCTCACAGGACATTAGCGGACATACAGTATGTATCCCTCTTAACAGCCTGTGCTAAATGAACCTTTTATGTATTCATGTTGTCTATGTACAGTGCATTGAGGTAATGTATGTTGTGATTTGGCGCTATACAAATGAATTGAATTTATGGTTTCACACAAGAGTTCATGCTTTTTATTTTCAGATATCCAATCTAGTCATTTTGAATTGTGAAATGTGAATTGTTATTATCAATCCACAAAGAGAAAACGTTGCAGATGTTATGTCTAATGGTGTTTTTCCACTTTAACTTGGCTCGGCTTGACTCTACTCGGTTTGGTATCAGGCATGTCGTTTTCCATTACCATAGTACCTCCTCGACAAGGATTGGGGTTAGGGTTGGGTTCATCGTAGTCACGTTGTTTTATACACAACACACAAACTATTGACAAGCAAGTTGTTTTCGGTGTATTGAATCATTAGAATCACTTTAATGAAAAAGATTAGTTCAGTATGTTCTGCATGACCTGAGCAGACTCCGTCTGACTGAATTGAGTGGGTTGTGATCCGGCTTACGATCGCTAACTTTCAGCAGTGCTACACCAGATTCAACTATTAAATACTGAGATTTTAGAAATGTCCTTGCTCAGTGTTTTCAGGGTTTTTAACTGATCTACAGTTCGGCATTGTTTGGTCCTGTGTCGGACGTCACGCTCATGACTCTTCCAGTGACGACACTCTCTGCCAATCAGTGACCGGCAGACTGTTGACGTCACATTTTAGTGTCCGCTCAGCTTGCTTGGAACCTCGCCAGAGCAGGTACTAAAAAAAGTACCAGTTACCAGGTACTATCACTAATGGAAAAGCAAAAAAAAAACATTAAACATCCTTGTAGTAACACTTGATCTCATCATAGACCTGTTTTTTGATATTTGAAAAATAATAATTTATACAACAGAGACGGTTACAAGCATGTGCTCACATTTACATTAGAATGCAAATTGTGCACATAAATAGACAAAATTGGGAGCAAACCTTAATCTGGTATAATCAAGTCAACAACGCATCATCAGTTTACTCTTAGAAACTAGTATTTCTGAGGTAATTGTTTTTATATTAAAGCAAATAAAAATGGTTCTGTTGTGTTGTTGTTGTTGGGAGTGCTAGGCCTGGTTGAAGACGCCAGTGTTCATCCGACACTGCAATGGGAACAGATTTGCTCACAGGATCAATACGGAATAACGGCTCTACAAATGCAAACACGGACTTTGCATTATATCCCACCAGTTCCTGGGGAACAGACTGATTGACTGGGAGCATTTCATCCCTCTGGTGTTGTTACAAAAGAAGATAATAAAATGTAGTGCAACCGTGGAGTGGGGAAAAAGCAGCAAAAGTCATACACATCGAAAATAACAACACAGAAAGAAATAAGGCACTTGTTTACCAACAGCAGTTTGTGTGTTTTATCCTATTTCTTCTCTAATGCACTCCACAGTACATCCATTTTTAAGATTTGTGTTCCTTATTTGTCATCTTAATCATTTTCTCATTAAATACCCAAAGTCATCCTTGAACTAAATCTATATATAGCAGGGTGGGGGAACACATTCTTGCATTTCACTGGCATGCATGACAAGGCTCATGAATAATGGCAGCACAAACAACTGAGCTAAATTGTTTATGCTCCACCTCCCATGTGAATGCATGGGCTTTGTTTGCACAATCTCTCTATCTTTACCTACTACAAACAGAGGTATTTAATTATCAGTGAGCAGTCCATTTCCAGTCCAGTCTCATTTGGTGTAAGCCAGTAATAGGATTGAACACAGCAGAGGCAGTGTGGCACCTACCTCTCCATGCTCAATCAAAACACAAGTGTCTCTATAGAGAACCTGCTTTTAGCTGCGATGTGAAAAGGAAATGACAATAAGCAGAAGCTACAAAATGTGCTCACCTTGTGTGTTTGTGACTCTTTATGAGAAATGTTTTATGGCCTCAACATCATCACTAAAACAATGATTTAGAATGCTGCAGATAACATGAGGCAACATAATATTGGCAATGGGGGGGGGATTAGACCCTGAAGCTGGTAAATCAGCAATGCTGACATATTCATCTTCAACAAGGCTCATGTTATTTGTGATTTATCTTACAGCTGAAAATATTGGTGCATATGTCAGCCAGAGAGTTTCAAAAAACCACAGTCCGGAGATGCTGAAGGCAACTTGGAGACACTGTCACAATTGTCAGTCGACTTTTTCAACTGTAAAATCTGCTGCAAATCTTTAACAGTACATTATAGCAGGGTGGCAATTCTAACCAGCTTTAAATTGACCTCATAACGTTCAGGATTTTCCATCAAGCTCAATAATTTATATCCTTGTTGTATTTGCCAAGACTGTGAGATAACACATGGTCACCAGTGAATGTTAAGTATATGAAATTAATAACAGCAAACAAACATGTGTGGTCTTCAAATCCAAGCAGCTTTGATATGTTCTTGATCACAGGTCATTAAAAGGTATTACTGTTGTTTGAAATGCTGTTGGTCTTAAAGTAAATTTAAGAACAAATGCCTGAACTCGAAGTTACTATTTTAACAATAGAACAATTAGTTTAGCCATCAATTAGAGACATTCATTAGCACATCAGTCATCCTTTTGCCGGAATTCCTAAGTCATTGCCTTAAATCTATCTAGTAATATGCATCCAAACTCAAACACTCAAACACTTAAAAAGTGATATCACATGACCATTCAGGTTAACAGGGCATAATGTATGCATGCCCATGTAAACAGGAAGCTGACTCCCTTCTTGGCAGTTGTTTGCTGAGTTTCAGAAACTACTACTGACAAGAAACAACAACGGTGAGATGTTTGAGCAGGGAATTCTGTCATGTGAGCGATGACGAGAAGAAACTGAAACTGTTAAAGTGTTGAAAGAAGCTTCTTTTTTTCTTTGCAGCTGTTAGCCGAGTCGTGGCTGACAAAAAACGATCAGGAAGTGATCGTGAGTAAATGCAACATCGTTCGAAAAGGTTTCCTTTTCTGTCCGTTCAGACTAAGACTGAGCCAGCAGCTTGATTTCGACTTCTCCATTTTAGGGGCTCTACAACATCAAAGCAGTGTCATTGTGATGTTTTAAACAAAACCAGTATGGATGTGCCTAACTGTGACCCATCCACCAAAGGGAAATGTTCAGCAGTGCCTTCTGCACTTATGGTTTCTCCAGGAGCTTATGATATTGTTTCACTATCTCCAAACTTTTGGTGAATCTACACTGGATGGTTATAATGTTATGACAGGTAATAAACATCTCTCCTGGTGAAATGAATGGGATTTTTTAATTACAGCATTTTTTTTAGTTGTGACTTTACACACAGTAAACATTTGGCAATGTAAAGATGTTAACAGTGTGGTTATACAAAAAAAGAAATGCTTGCATGAACAGCATCACATTCCTAAATCCTAACATATGTGGATCCCCAAAGAACATTTAAGCACAAGAGCAACGTTTGTTCTGCCAGGAGGGCTGAAGGTTTGCTGCATCTGCTGCTTGAAATGTTGATCATTTCTCAGTGTCTGTGTCTGAGTTACTGTAGATACAGCTTTTATATTACTGGCAGATGGCAGTGCTCTTAATACTGATTCAACTGCACTGACTTCAAAAGTAGGCCAGCAGGTCAGGCTATATAAGGTTATGACCCACTGTGTGACCAGTGTGGGTGTGAAAAGGAAAAATAAACTGCCAACACTCTGCAAATAACAAAAAGCTTTGATGTCACAATGAAATATTACATTAGAATGTCTACAGCCATGTTTTTTGTTTTTCTTTGCCACAAATAATGTGAATTTGTTGTATCCTTAAATTTACTTTTTTGGAAAGAACGTATCATTGGTTCTTGTCAAAAAAGGGCAGTGATGTAGTGATGTCATTGTCCCGTGATACACATCACAACAACTGTCAATATGATGGAGAAAGAGTTCAGCGACTGGCTCATTCTGATATTCAGCTGATAACAATGATGCCACCACTAGAAAAAATAGCAAAAGAACAAAGACAATCCCCAAAGTGTCAAATGCTAGATCTGCCAAAAGGAAACCGGCACGTTATATAAAGCTACAGCAACTTAGGCGAAATCAGCAAAAGTAAAATCCTGCATGTCTTGCAGCTTTAACATAAAACATGTAAAAGAGGAACCGTTAATTGCCCCACATCCAATATGCCCCACACATGTCCTGCGCTCCAACAAAGAAAGTATGTGAACCACATTTTCAGGCTGCACATGATACCATTTCCTTCAGGGTCCAGATGAAGCCATTCCTTCACATACTTAACGTATGAGAGATTAAGCATGACTTAAGGCCCAAGGCATTAATAACACACGAAAGATGTTGTGCAGTGTAGCTTTCCAGCACGACTATTAAAAGTGTCAGAAATCAATAACTCATCCGGTGACTGATCCAAGATTTTACAGCAAACCATACTTTTGCAAGATTCTCAGATATATTACGGCATTCCTGAGTTTTACGGCGATAGTTCGGGATGTTTGAAGTGCGACTGCATGAGATACTTAATCATAGCTAGTGTCTTTAAAGTTAATTATAATATGAATATTTGGCAATTACCACGAGGTTACAAATCAGCTGATAGTGATAATTATCACAATAAAACGCAAGATCATTAAAGATTAACTTCTGCTCCTGAACTTCCTGTTGGCCAGAAAACCACAAACATTCATTTGAGGTGAAAGCAGCAGCGATAGGAATTGGTATCAGTCAGTATTGGTATTGATCCGGAAACGGTCAAAATCACTGCATCACATATCGGACAAAAATGTAAAATCTGATTTGATTTCAAATATTTCCTTGCCTTGCAGCAACGTTTCTTTCTTCTCAGCACAGAAAACACAGACATGTATGAAAGAAACTGACCATGTGAGAAAAAAATCCCTAACTATATCCTAAAAAATGTGCTCTAAAAAATATTTTTTAGAGCACAGCCACATTTGTGTTCTGTCGTTTCGTGAACTTCTCACAGAGTAATGATCTGACCTGAGGATTCATACTGCAGGAGGAAGCAATTTGCCGCTCTTTGCTCCCCAAGTCCTCCGGGGATCAGCTGAGCATGAGTGTCACAACCTTAAGCCACAGATTGAGAGATAAAGATAAAATTTGTTCTTATCTAAATCACAAAGTGAGCTCCTGAAATCAGTTTTGATAATGTCATACAGATTATGCATATCTATGAACCTTAGTCAGCATTCGTAATCATGCGTGCTTCTGACTAGTCGCCTCTAGACATTAAAAATAACATGTGGTATTTAGAGTGTCATGGGCAAGACTTTGTGCTGTGACCCCACAGTGGCAGCAAACTGCAACACTGTTCTGCTCCTGTATGTTTGGGCCTGCAGGGGAGTATTGTGTAAACATGGGGAAAATGAGAAAACCCCGAGCACGGATTTCAATTCTTGGCTTATTGAGGGCTTGAACTCTGTCTGATGTCTCCTTACACAATTTAAAGTCACAGCGACAAAACTGGAAGCACCCTCAGCAACATAAATTGGATTTCAAACGTATAGTCCCCTCTCTTGATTTGTGGTCTCCTTCATTTCCCTCGGCGCAAACTTGCCTTTTAGAGTCTTCTGGCCTATTCTTGTTATTGTGTCACTAAGATAATCACCCCAGGGTCTTATCATGCTTCTCAGTGTCAGCAAAGGTTGACTGCCACCCCTCCTCCCACTTACTCGCTGCCCAGAGGAGACGGGAAATTCCATAGAATTTAAACAATTGGTCCATTTACATCGGTGGTTCTCAAACTTCTGAAGTTGAAGTTGAAGAAATATTGAGCTCTTGAAATAACACCATTATTGCCAAACGATTCATTTTCTATGCAGTCATATCCTGGTATGTACAGTAGAATAGTATTTCTGATTTTACCACCAGTACCACTGGGGTAACACATACCACAGTTTAAGAAACATGGATTTATATAATAATATTGGGGGAAAAAAATATTTATTGTGTTATTGAAACCTTAACCAGACTTTTAAAATACATGTAAACATGTCAGTCTGACTGAAATTGTAAAAGTCAGACAAGCATAATGCGATTGGGAGTCGATCACTTCTGCATGTACACCTTCAGTGGAACTTGCGGTAAAAACATGGCAAGCATTCAGGCCAGTATATTTTTTGGACTGATGAGGAGACCAATTTTATGCTCTCTCAAAGTTCATGGATGGTAGGAAGACTCAGAATGGCCCTTAACATAGCCACATCGTAAACGGTAAACTGCCAAATACAAAGATTTGACCCCTAGTGGAGCAGAGGTGAACAACTATCAAGCTAAACTGGGCATTGAAACATATTGAATGAAAAGGATAGATGCAGAATTAAGGACAAGGGGAAATATAGTAGTATGGCAAATAAAAGATCTTCACATCTTAGTGCTCTTTCTTACCTATGGTGCCTTTTACACTGTTGGGTCAAAGATTATTCATTGATCCAACACCCTACATTTTTTTTTCTATTTTTCAAATACAGCTGTACAGCCAAAGAGCAGGCAGAGCTTATGAAACTGCTGATAAAACCCTGCAGATGTAACTCGCCGATGATCAAATTTGAAAGTCTTGTGTGGAACAGGCAGTGATCATGGGACAGAAGTGCACGCTCTGGATGCCAACAATCAGCAACGCTTCTCAACAGATGGATCAGACCACTACTGGCCTCGAACAAAGTCAGAGCTCATGCTCACGTGACCAGTGGATTAGCGTTAGCCCAACTGAAAGGGGGAGGAGGTTAGGGTGTATGTCACCACATGCTTCCTGATCACTTCCCTTTGAAATGATTTCGCCTCTTCTGTCACTCACCCCCATTTTCAGTGTTATGAATGTTATACTTTTCACATGACTTCCTCGATCAATTGCACTGAAACTAAGGATCAAAATGAAATGAAATTCTTAACGTCCCATTTAACTCTTTCCTCCATACATCCACCTTTTTCCTCCTCTCTTTAGAGCAGCAGGAATCCCATTGATAAACACAGTCACTAATTTGCAAGTGATTTCCGACACCTTTGACTCACTCAGGTCCCAACCACTGCTCTAATCAGCTCACTACTCATGATGTCCCCAGTGCTGTGCTTACCACCCCCCACCCCCCACCCCCTACTTAACAGCACTCAGATTTTCTCATCAGCCTCTCCAGGTCCGCTAACTTTACACTTGTCTGGCAGCGGAGAGTGAAAATTTGAGAAGCACAGATGAGCTTAAGGGCATGCCATGCTGTGAGCACATGGCACAGTGGGGCTTGTAGGGTAACAGAGTTCCCATAGATTCTTTGAATTCCTTGACAAGACCTTGCTAAGCAGCATTTTCGAATCGTTTCTGCAATTTTAGATCCAAAACCATTTGGTAACATCTACATTAAAATAATGGACCAAGAGCCTTTTGCATTCATTTTAAAATCACACATAAGGATTGTGGGAACAACACTCACAAAGCTGCTCAACAAAGATGCACCGTCTACTCGTTAGTGACAACAGGGGCTGAGCTGGGCAGAGACACAACTATGCATGTTGTGTCGCTCTTCACAAATTACGCAAGCACCCCACCTTCCCCTCGTCTCATAGTGGGTGACAGCGATTACGACATTGATGGGAGGAAAGAAAAATAATACAAACAGAATGGGAGAGAAATACGGAAATTATAATTAGGTGATCCCCTCATGTGTCTGCGGTATTTATGGGTAACACTTTGGGTGACTGTCTGGCAATAGGAAACAGTTTAGATGGGCCAATATGATATAGAAGAAGGAAATGAACCTCCAGCAAAAACTTTTTGAGGGTTGCAGATCAGGAGCAACACAATCCAAATAACATATAAGCCAGTTGTGCTCACAGGCAAGAAGGATGGCCAGGCAGTTGGTCCACTATTCTAGCCTTAAAAAGTCTCCATTTTGCCTTAAGCTGCATGATCCATGGATAAAACATTGGTTTCCCCTCTCTCCCCTGCTGCTTCACCTCGTGCAAGTCGTTCAGGGACACTGTGTGGCTGACAATTCATGCCTGATCATGTGCCATGTGTCTGTGCCACCCACCGCCCGCCAAAAACTCCTCCTTTTCACAGAAACTTGGGAAAACCCTCCATCCCAGTGACAGAGGGAGCATGCAAGATCACATGGTGTTTGCCAACAAGGTTAAAAGCTGAAAACACTGACAGAGGACAAATTATCAACAAAATGAAGGTTATAGAACAAATCTGAGAGTCATCATCAAATCAATTTATACAATTCCTGTTGCCTGTTTGTAGAAAATTCAGACTTATTCATGCTCAAATCATATAAACCAAGAAATACAGAAGTGTAAGTTTATTCTAGCACAACAGACCAAATACAAAAGTATCACATTCTAACCATTTCTACCGCTGCGATGTGCAGAAATGACTCAGAGAGCAGTCACAAACTTTTCACACAGCGGGAGCAGCATTATCACAGTGGGTGCAGGACATTAGTGTCACAACATGTAATTATTAGTTACAAAGAGCCACGGGTAACTGTGTCTCTGCCAACATGACGGTAGGGAGTCGAGACAAAATCTCTCCGTAGGTCCAAAGCGACCACAAACAGTCTTATCACAGGCAACTCAGCATCCAGTAGAGAACAACACCACAAAAGGATGCAAACTGAGAGGGTGTAGTCTCTGCAGGTGAACACATGAACAAACACCAGGTTCTTCAAATGTCCGTGTGAATTCAAATCTTGTTATTGATGAAATACAAGTTGACAAGTCTGGATTTGAATTCTCACACTTTTTTCATACAGCACACCACAAAAGAGATATTCTTTTATGTTCATGACTTAAATTCAGTCATCATATTTCCACAAAAACGCACCAGAAGACTAACAAAATCAAAGCAGAACCTACATAAATATGGATGATGTTGTTTTCTGGCAGTGCATCATTTTTGGTTATGATTTTTTTCATCAAGATATACTCTCAGACCTGATTGAGGGAGTGTTTGTGTTTATACAGCAGCAGCACAAGGGTGGGCGGGGTTAAAAAGTTTTTATCTGATCAAACTGCTGAACGATTGGGGTTTTGCAGCAGCAGAAGTTACTCCTGAAACTTTTCTGTTCTCTCTGTTTTCATCCATACTCAAACCTGTGTGCTTACTCAGCATTGTGTGAACTTATTTGACAATGGTTTGAATGTAATTTAAAATGTGATATTTAAACATTACACACTACAGTTTTAAACCAAACATGTGTCAAGTTCAGCCTGTAAAGTCTCATGTGACAAATGTACAGTTATTTGTAAACAAACACCTGAGTCTTGATTCTGGAATTGTGCTTTGATTGTGCAGCTTTTGTACTGACCTCAATGAAACATCCTCTCACGCTCTTTCTATACCACACATCAGTGGAACAAATGAAATGACAGTTACTCCACTGTTTATATGTAACACACATTGACAGAGGCAGAATTCAAATGGCACAGAACTAATAAGGAATGACCGAACATAACCCTGCAGGAATATGTTCAGCAACAACTTTCAAATTTAGAAATTAGAAAATATTTAAAGACTTGTTTAAATAAACAGAACTCAAACCTATTCATTTAGAAACCAGTTTTACTGTGAAATAGGAGGAAAGACACCAGAAAATCTATGCAATTAAAAGGCTGGAATCAGTTGGCAATTCACCAATTATTATTGATGGACTATTGCAGTCCACTAATAAAGCAAATTTTGTTTAAATAAATAGTTGGATTTGCAGTGACATTTCTATGTTGACATATAGGAACCGTGTTACACTGTATCAAGTGTTTGCATGGTTGAGTTTATCTTTAAGCGAACGCCAGTCGTCAGAAAATTGTGATCGAGTACAAAGTACAAGACTTTTGCACTTCAGTTACAGAAGCTGAAGCTGCATTTGAACGTGACAGATATTAAAATATGGCAAACAATCTGCTGATATTGATAATTATCATGATAAGGGTCAGGCGATGACAGAGTGATTTTGTGAAAGTTGAAGAGATTTGTGAAATTTTAAACTTCTGAGGGTTTTTGTTATGGACAGAAGACAACAAATATCTGTTAAACACAGAATAGTTGGTTACATCTCAAAATGTGTGTTTGTACAATGCATAAAACATTATATTGATATATACATGTGTATATATATATTTATTGGACATTGGACATTTGTAAGATTACAAGTAAATTACAAGTAAAGGTTGTATCAGAATACTGTTATTTAAATACTGCTCAGGCCAAACAGGATATGAAGCACAACAGCATGGTGCCAAGATACACACAAACACACACCAAACCTTAACCAAACCACAATTCACAGCTCTGAGCCCTAAACTTAACCATTTCCTCAGCAACGAGGTTCTGTCTCATTGGGACCAGGTTTTCAGTCTATATGAGGATGACTCCAGGTATATACCGGGGTATGTGATGGGAGTCGAAGAAAGAGGGTAAGAGAAAATGAAATAAATAATAAAATAAATAAATTAAATAATGGTACTTAGAGTTACCTTATAGCTCGCTCCATCTTTACCAGTGTGTGAAGTATATGTGTGGAAGAGGAGAATGATGAGAGCAGTTTTTCAAGAGCTCAACATTTAAGGTGGTACTTGGTATGAAAATATTGAGAAGCACTGGTCTCAAGAGTTGACATATATATATCTATATCTATATCTATATCTATATATCTATCTCTCTCTCTCTCTCTCTCTATATATATATATATATATATATATATACATATACATATACACCAACACACCTGTTAATCTTCATAAGTTTCATAAGTCTATTACAACATAACCAGAATCATGCACTACACGTAGAGCTACATACACACATGCTCTCTTTGTGTACTTGTTTCTGTTGCCTCTTCAGGACCTCGACTCCAAATCGTCTATTTCAGGACCAGTAGTCCTCACGAGGACCGAGGGAGAGGGTAATTTCTGAGTCTCTGTTTAAAGTGTAAACTTCAGTGTAATTTACCAGGGTTGTGGTGAAGGTCATGTACTGTAGTGGCGAGGCTGCTGCTGCTGTGCAAATGAATGGGGAGTGAGTGCAAGAGCAGCCTGTTGATGGAAGGAAAACACGCAACAAAAACAAAACAAAATCATATTACACGGTGTGTGTGTGTGGCAGACGCTGACATACACACTCCGCAGTTTGTTTACAAAGCGCTGTTAAAATATTCTTTCGCAACCGGTGAGGAGGGGGACAGAGTGGACAGAGTGGACAGTGGGACGAGACAGCGTTGACGTTCACCTCCCCACACACACACACGCACACACGCGCACGCACGGCAGTTTTCGAGAGATATTAAAGTGTCACGCTTACCTCCGTGGAGTGGAGCTGTTGTCCTTCCGAGAGCAGAAGCTGCAGCAACGTTAACCCACGACACGAGTGTCTCTCTCCCTATCTCTCTATCTGTTTCTCTTTATGTCACTCACTCACTCACTTACTCACTCTGTCAGCTAGTTTTGCAGCTCTCTCTCCCTCTCTCTCCCTCTCTCTCTCCCTCTCTCTCTCGCTCTCCACCCACTTCCGGCGCTCTGTCACAAACACTTTCAGCTGATTTTCTTCTGTGTCGCTGATGATTGACTTGGATTCATCTTCTTCCATCGGGTATAATTAATTATGAATTGAAAAATAATTCAGGAAAAAACATGTTGTGGACAAAACAACGAATCAATTCTTCAAGAAAACAGCTGGTACAGTAGCTGGAAATAACAACAATAATAATAATAATTTAGTTGCAGTCTTAATATACACTGCAGATCTGAAGACAACAAACGACAGTTGTTTTCTTCAGGGAGTTAGTACAACATTATAAAAAGAATTATATAAAAAATTACCAAAAAATATAATTAAAGACAGGGGCACACAAGTCTGCTAGTGATGGTAAAATAAGTTATTGTTATTATTATTAGTAGTAGTATTGTTATCATTATCATTATTTATAAATATGGCATTGCATTTACACTGGACCAAAAGTGACCCATATTAAGTGAAATCTGCGTATAGAGTAAATGCAGCCAGAACAGTGAGGAACAAAGTAATTTACAAGTAATTATTTCAAATGTTATAAAAGAAAAAGAAGAAAAACAAACACAACTCTGTCTAATTTGTCATTTGTCATGGTGCTTTGTTCAATTTGTTTGGTACAAAAAAAGGCACACTTTATATATATAGCAACAGTTCAAAATTCAGTACATTACATATAATATTTAATTGGTTTGCAAATTTAGTTGTGGTCTTGTAATTACCATAAATCGACAACGGTGATCAAAAGGTGTGCTATTAGATTTGTTGTTTTAGTAATACTATAATGGCTCTTTATTAGTCTCTTTATTAGAATACAACCAGAAAATACGTTTTTTTTTTAAGTTACCAAAAATCTAATTGAGTTTAAATTGAGAAGTGAACTTTTTAACAGTTTAATTGCACTTTGTTCAAATGGTGTCTAGTTTGGTGGAGTGTGGGAGTTTTAAATGCCCTCTTGAAAGGAGAGGTTCAAACTGAGACAGAGCTTTTCATTTGGACACTCAGCATATTCTCGTCGTTTTCCCTACAGTGGTGGATGATATGTCCGTGGTGAGATATTGGTATCAGCACATCGTGGCAAATAATTGAAATCAGCTTAAACTTGTTCTCCAAGTTTATTTAAGTATTTGATCTCCTGTTTTGTTTCCACTTTAAAGAACTTTTGTTCCTCAGTCTTCTCAATCCATCCCTAAGTATTTTTAGTTGTGTATCGTCATGTATTGTAAACTGTGTTGACGTGGTGTTTCTTCTGCTCCTGACTAATGAGTTGTTAGTGTTAGTGATGAGTCATGACGTGTAAGCAGCTCACTAAAAATGGTCACTTTGCTTTTTGCAGTTGAACAAACTGCTTCATCTCTTTTGTCTCTCCATCTTGGATTCTTTTTTGACAAACCTGTGGGAGCAATCATAATATAAAGAGATCATTTTAATTTGTGCTTTGTTCAATTTAGCATTAGCAAGTTTGCCAATGTGGGTTGTATTTTATTTTATTATTCTTTTGATTGTGTGTGTTTTAAACTTAATTTCCTGTGCAGTTGCACCTGTTCCTGTTGCTGTCTTGACATAAATGCATAAGTGGACAAACACAGTTTTAGATTTTACATATTTGTATTTGTATTGTACATTTTAATCATGACTATTTGTATATTTTTGATAACATACATGGCACAAAAATCAATCATGTTACAGTCACCCAAAGGTATAATTTGAACACTATAATAAATTAAACTGTTGATATAATAAATGAATAAATTCATACTGGCCTTGCTTAATGTCATCACTGCAGCACATAGTTTTATTTTTATTTATTATTATTATTTAATCTGCTGTCCAAATCCCATATCTGTCCATCCTCAATCTGGAGCGCAGCCCCACCTGCTGGTTGAAGAAAAACATTCATTACACATATTATTATTGGTAGTAGTGCAGTAGCAGTATTAATAAAAACAAATCTTAAAAAAGAAATAAGAGAAAGACAGTAACACACAAAAGAAGGTGAGACATAATAATAATGATAAAAAAAAACCCACAAGATTAAAGAACAGAAATGTCACTGTTAGTTTTATTTTGATATTCTGTTTTTTTAGTGGGGTGAAAGAAGGAACGAGAGAGACACGGAGAGAAATAGAAAGAGGGGAGCGAGGAGATGAAGGTGGTGGAGGCCAAAGATAAATCTGCCAAAATTAATTAGGAAGACAACGTGCGCCTGAGGCTCCACCAGCAAACAAGACAGCCATGTATGGAAAAGCCTGAGACAAAAACAAAATCCTCATAAAAGGGCAAGAGCCACAGCTGTGAGCGCACACACGTTAATTGTTGTTTGTTTTGTTATTGAAGAACCATATATGTATGTATGTATGTATGGGAATCAAAATAGCACATGTGTACAAGAAGTGAAGTCAAAAGTTCTTCTTTCTTTCAACATTACTGTAAAAAAAAAAAAGGAATAATGAAGCTGCACAATAAACTGACTTTGAGATAGAGAGAGAGAAAAAACCCTGGTGACCCTGAGTTATCTGAAAAGCAGAAGAAATTCACGGCTTCTTTTTCCCACATTCAAGTCAAGAGGACATTTATGTCTCTCTTTATCTACAACACACACACACACACACACAGAGTCTGGTTTCTATGACTTCAGAGGACATTATATTGACTTATGACTAATTTCCTGGAGATTTTATCTAAACTTAATTACTACAGGCCAAATCATAACCATACAACATGTCTTCACTTTAAAATGTAATGGCTTTATGTTTATGATGACCTGCTTTTTCTGTCCCCATGAGGAAGACGAGTCGTCGTTACATAACTGTGTAAACAGATTCAGGTCATGAGTAATACCTGGAACACTGCAGTCACGTCCATTTACAAAACTCATATCCCCTAACCTTAACATTAACTTTAACCAGCCCAGGAATGAGCTTCTGCCTCACTGGGACCAGATTTTTGGTCTTTCTTGGGGACTAGATGGTCCTGACAAAGGTCCTAAAGACGTAACAAATGCAAGACCACACACACAGTTTCATTGATTCTCCAGATCGATTGGTCGTGTCCCAGAACTGAGTGGTGACAGTTGCCTCCTCAGACGGCTGAGTCAGCAGTCACTGACGGTAATAGATTTTCATCTCCCCTCCCACTCAACCTCCTCTAAACCAGAGAGTGTGTGTTTATGTCCTATCAAAGAGACAAACAAGAGAGAGAGCAAACATCTTCTTCTGCTAACTGCCTGTGTCTGTATGAGCTGCCGTATCTCAGCTGCTCATGGGAATCCCAGCAGTCACGGTTCATGTCACCAACCTGAGGGTCAGTGTACAGTAGCTGGTGTTTGCACACATGCAACACAACATGGGGTTTCCAAGCAGGGAAGTCCACAGATCATGTGTCGAGACCTTGTCCCTGAAGTGGCAGTGAGAAATAACAGTAACATACAAAAGAGGAAGTGCACCGACACCTCTGCACGTGTAAGTACCAGAGGTGGAAAGCAATCAATTACATTTACTTGCATTACTGTTATTTATTTTTGTGTACTTGTACTTTTAAAATCATTTTTAAAATATTACTGTGTGCTGTAATTCACTACGCTTTAAATCACACCTGTTACTGAGTAAAAAGAGAAAAACAAACACAACAAAAACAAATCGAACATTGAATGATGAGGACAGACAGATGAATGATGAGGACAGACAGGTTAATGATGAGGACAGACAGTTGAATGATGAGGACAGTCAGGTGAATGATGAGGACGGACAGGTGAATGAATGATGAAGAAAGGTCAACAATTAGGACAGGTGAATGAATGGTGAGGACAGGCGAATGAATGATGTGGACTGATGAACGATGAGGACAGGTGAATGAATGATGAGGACAGACAGGTGAATGATGAGGAGAAACAGGTGAATGATGAGGACAGACAGGTGAATGATGAGGACGGACAGGTGAATGAATGATGAGGAAAGACAGGTGAATGAATGATGAGGAAAGGTCAACGATTAGGACAGGTGAATGAATGGTGAGGAAAGGTGAATGAATGATGTGGACCGATGAACGATGAGGACAGGTGAATGAATGGTGAGGACAGATGAACGATGAGGACAGGTGATTAATAAGGACAGATAAATGAATGATGAGGACAGGTGAATGATGATGACAGGAGAATGAGTGATGAGGACAGACAGGTGAATGAATGATGAGGACAGACAGATGAATGATGAGGACAGACAGATGAATGATGAGGACAGACAGGTGAATGATGAGGACAGGTGAATGAATGATGAAGAAAGGTGAACGATGAGGACAGGTGAATGATGTGGACAGATGAACGATGAGGACAGGAGAATCCCTGAGTGAGTGACATTTGTGACCTTTGACCCATTTGGACTGGTTCATTATGTGTTTACATATTTTATTTTGTCAGCACTTTCATTTGTAACAGTTTGCCTTTAATTAAAAAACAATTCATGTGAGATGTGTGTCCCCTTGTCCTTATTGCACGCCACAAGAAAGAACCCCCAACCTTTACTAGTAAATTTTAAACAACTACTACTTTTTTTAGAGCAGTACTTTTACTTGTACTTAAGCAAAATGTTATAAGAATCGTGGTACTTCTACTCAGGTAGAATATTTCAGTACTCTTTCCACCTCTGATAATTACACACGATGTCTCCTGTGGGTTTGTCTCAGACTAAAATATGTGAGATATTTTTTTTTTTTCTATTTCAGTTTTCTATTTCAGTTTGTTAAAACTGATGCACTTAATTTCCCCGTGCAGTTTACATACACATACTGTAAGTTAGATATTACGCATTTATGATTTAACTTCTGCAATTCATGTTCATTCTATCATGTGAATATGAAAATGACTCACATATATAGATCATATAATCTTAGTTATGTGTGTTCTTCAGTTCCCGGACATTCCCAGGAAGCTTCAAATAGAAATACAACAGAGACTTGCATAACTATAAAAACTGTATAAGTATAAAAGAAAGGAATAAGAGTTATACACAATAAAATATTTACATCTGGGTCCATTTAAAGATAGAAAGTCCCTGAGTTCCTCAAAGACATAAAGCGTTTATTAGTTTTTGTATTATTTATCACGTTGCTCCAGTCTTAAATCTTTGCAGTTCCCTCTCCTTCATTAACGGTCTTTTGTTGTTATTTCCCAGCCTGCACTGGTGCACGTCGGCACATTTCCAATAATGAACTCCACTGTAGAGCTGAGTTTGACTTTTCTCTCACCTCATCGCTTTGTCGTAAATCGGAAAAAAAGGTCTGTTCTTGTCCAGCAGTGGCTTGATTTGGCGTTGGTGTTCTTTACGCAGCATCTCTAATCTCTGTTACATCTACAACAGTCAAGACTGATTTAACTGACAGGAAATTACTTTGAAAAATATTTGTATTACAAACGAAAGGATTTTTTTGCACTTTAATTTAGCTTATTACTGCCTTTGGCTAAAATATACAAAATTGTTATAAAATCTGTTACTTACGCCCTCAATGCTTACTTATGGAAACTTTAGCATTGTGTATGTCAAGTCTTCAGAGTTTTCAAAATTGTTCTAGCAACTGTGTCCCTTTATAAATTTCAGCATCAATCATTTTACCAATTTTATTTTCTTACATTTGCTGTACTTCTCCTAATGCTACGTATGTTAATATTTCGGTTGTTTACATTAACTTACTGAAACTGGTTTACTGAAACCTACTCCAGCACCTCTACTTGTGCCTGTGTAATAAAGATATCATTTGAAATACACTGAAAATGACAAGTCGGCTCTTTGTTCACACTGAATTTTTCAATCAAAATTGAACAAATCAATGCATCAATTCAGCGACAAAACACCATAAATCCTCTAGTTCCAACTGGTTTTATTGCCATCTGTCTGAATAGTTACAGCATATTTTACAGAAAAACTTGACGTGCATCAGCTCGACGGTGAAACGTGACGTCGTTGCATTAAAGTCAGCTGACAACCAATAACTGGACTGTGTCAAAGGTCGAAGGTCACCTGCTACACACCTTCAAATGTGTACGTTATCGAAAAAAATCTTGAAACCAGAAACATTTGCAGTCGATTTGATAATAATTTGTCCCCAAACATAAATCGTTGAATGACTTGAGATATCTGAGCGTAACTGACCCCACAGACAAAAACACTAATGCCAGTTTAAAATTGTTCGCAGAATCACAAATTACAGCATTTTTAGAGGGAATTAAAAGAGCAACACCTTTACAAGTTATAATCATATTACAGATAAAGTTCACGGGTGATTTACTCTGAAGGTTGAAAAATCGTCCATCTTTCCCACTGTGTCCGACTTTAAAATGCGTCAAATTGATCTCGAAAAATGTAACAAATATTCAATTTTGCGTAAAAACTGCAAAGAAACAAATTTAAGTGCAATCCAAAAGGTATTTTGGAAAAACCTGTGGCAAAACATTTGGCAGGACTCAATAAATGCAACAAACAAGAAATGAATCGCAGTAAATACTCAAAAGCGATATATAGCTTATACACCAATTACTTTCATTACATTTTCTTACGCAAAGAAACATAAAAAGCACATCAATTCATCACAAACTTCAGGAGACAAAACAACGTTTTTAAAAAAATACAATTCCAGATACTATCTGGTGTGTAGAGACGACTGTGAAGATGAGGAAGTACTGAATGCAAAGTCAGTAATTAAGTCAGTATTGATCAACAGTTTCACAGAATAAGTGCAGGTGTAGATTCAAAGTCTAAAAAAGGTGGTAAAGTCTTTCAAAAGCATTCGATTTCCGGACTACTGTGTGAGTGTGTGTGTGTGTTTATTTTATACAGGAACAAGAGAAACAAACTGTACAGGAGGAGAAAAAAGAGAAAACCATCATCAGGTCCTGGTACCCATGGAAACCTCTTCACATTGGTGACGCGACGTCCATGTCCAAAGTGAGTGATTCTGTGGGGAAAAAATCAAATAAATCAAAAATATAAGCATTAAACGGATGACATTACTTAGAAATCAAGTTATACTGTGGAATGTTGATCAGAAGGAAACATGGATTTGGTTTAAAGGACAGGGTTAAGGTCAATTCATAGTTTCCTAGTGTGCTTGATTCATTCATTTTATCCCTGTTGTAAATTGTTTCTAACCCGAACCTCAGGTCTAAGGACACAGGACACTGCTGGGTGTTCAATTTGTAAATAACAAAAATAAATACACTGAGGCAAAGTGTGATTTGTGAATTTGGGCTATAAAAATAAAACTGCTACTAGTGGCAGGACAATATATTGGAATGGTACACAACAGTCAATCCCAGAGATGAGGGCAGGGAGATTATCTTTTTGGTTTGTTGAATAAATGTAACGTTTTTTTCCAGCTTCTACTTAAATAAAACTCTCTCTCTGACCACGGACTGACCTATTCCCCTTAGTAATGGAGCCATAAAACAGGTAGAGTACATGTGGAAACAGAAGTATGAAGAAGCCTTTCACGGAGCAAACGTCTCACCCAAATGTCCTGGATTAGCTTCAGCTTCATTGTGCATCAGAGAGTCGAGGGTACGAGGCGACATGGGGAACAGGTCACTGGTGTTTCCAGAGTTTGTGCTGTTTAAAAAAAAAAGAGAAGATGACACATACTTAACATTACTACCTTAACATCCCGCTGGTGACATGTTAACAGGCCCTGTGTGTATTTAGAGTTCGGCTTCATCACAATCAGCACGTTTACATGCACAGTTTAACCGAGCTAAGGCTGTAGTCGGACTAAGACGGGCAATCGGACAATTTGCCGAGTCTGAGTATACACGAGGAGGAGGAAATTGATTTTATTGGCCGTAAGCATCTGACTCCACCTCCGTAGGTGGCGCTGTATCTCTCTATAAGCTAGTGTGTATTGAATCAGTTTCCTGTTGACCTTAACGTCACAGAAAAACAAACGGTGAACAGCGAGATTGGCCAGTGAGACAGATTGCACTGAGGTTCTGTGTGTTTCGTACCTGCTGTACACGTTAATCGAGATACAAACTAGACGGTGCATGGCGTGGTTGCTGAAAGACGCAACAGTACTGCACTTTACATACCGTCTCCTTCTGTATACGCGCAGGAGTAATCGGACTATGAATCGCAACATCCAGGTGTGTTAGTCTGATTAAGACTAGCTCGATTTTAGTCTGACATTAAGAAAACCAAATTATTGTCTTTGTCTGACTAACAAATCAGTAAACTCATTAATATATCCTGTGTTACACTGAATTCACACATACGTGTCAGGGGCCTTGTGCTGGAGGTGGCAGTCTGTGGTTAGCAGGGCAGTGTCTGTTGTGGTCCACTACTTCATAATGGTTGCCAATGTTGTGTGACACTTTGTGCACTTTGTCCAACAAAGAAAACAACAGAGAGACCAGGTCACCTCCATTTTGGTTGTGGAGTGTTTGAACTGGACACATAAACGTGATAAGTGCTCGCGCTGCAACATTTTTCAACTCCTGCCACATTCAAAGTGAATGAGTTGACGCCACGACCCCCGTTTGTGTGAATACAGCGTACACGAGTGAAAACTGTGCCAACAGTTCATCAGCCTCATCATTTTCTGAAAGATAATTAAGCATTTAGCTACAGTACACACGGTCATGATCAAATAAAGATGAAACATGAAGATTTATCACAATAAATGGAAAATGAAGACATGAAAGCCTAAGTTTACAGACACTAAAGGCTTTTATGTTGAAAATTGCATGTTAATGTTAATGACGTTAACTTCCCATCAGTTGTTGGTTAGCACAGTGGTCTGAACAGAACAGGCCATTAAACATTTTCTTCTGTCTTTTCTTCAAATTTTAAGTTCAGTCTTTTGTTTTCTTCTTCTGTCAAACTGACATATTTCCTTATTGAACTATTAACACATGAATGGGATTATCTGAATTCTCACACACTCATAATACAAACTGTTTTTAATCCACACAAAGAGATTGAGATGACTGACATGTCACGGAAACAAGAGTGCGACCTGAACCAAATTGAGGAAAAAAAAACAGATGAATGACAGGGAGGGGCATTTGAGTTAGTCAGGGAAAAACAAACAGGAAGAGTATGCCCGGAATCCCACCCTTTAAACACACAGACAAAGTGACGTGATGCACATACAGCCCTACATGCCACCTCCCCTACCCCCCCTGAATGCCTACCCCGGGAATCCGCTCCCAAGCAGATCACTGTCCGGCAAGTCCATGAACACGGAGGGACACCTACGGAGACAGGTCAGGATCTCACTGAGCAAACCTCACAACCAACCAGCACCAAAACCACGACCAACCAAGCAACCTGTGTACACACACCCACTCTGATCTGACCTCAGTCAACATCATACTATCAGCAGCCAAGGTGAGTGCAGTCAATCCCACATTTAAAGATGCTCTTTCAATTAAAAAAAATATCCTTTGTAAAGCAACAGTTTTTTTACATTTCCAAATGTCAGCTGTTTCAAGTAACTTTTTACAAATACCTAATATTGTAAATTGTGCTCTATTTAAGTGTGAATACAGCAAAGAAAAAAAAACAACCTACAACGTCATTAGAAGAAATTTAACATTTTGAGTGGGTGCAGGTTTTTCACAATGACTGCATTCTGATGGACAGAAATTCAATAGACATTAAAAGGGGCAGAGAGGACCACTGCTTTGTAGAATTCTGGCTCCCGATTGATTTAAGTGTGAAAGAGATTCCTCTAGACCCCATTCATGCCTGTATTAACATCAGTATGTCCTAAATGTGTCCTCACGTCTCATCACTGAAAGCATATGAATGCAACCCGTCCCCAGGATGGATTAGAGACCACCTCCTCAGCTGAAATTCTCTGAAATTGAAAACCTTAATTGAGCAACTTGAGTAGAGCATTAATTCACAGCTTCTCTCTCTCTCTCTCTCACACACAAACACACACACACACACACACAAACACCCATAAAAACGCTGACAGCGGACAAATATGTAGTCAGACTTGTTAAAAACATGTTTTTGCTCTTGCCAACAGTCATGTCAGCCTGTACTTGAAAGAAAGAAGGGGGTGCCCGATGCAATAGAGAATCTATAGTGAATCTCCATATTAGCTGGATTCACACACAGAGACGGTTTCTCTAATGACAGTGGTGACTCACACTGAAAGTACAACTAGCTTTGTTCTCCTTTCTTAGAACATTTGGAAACAATCGCCATATGTAAAAGAGGGAAGTTCACGTGTCGATCAAATTCTATTTTTCCTTGAATCCATTTTTCACGCTAACCTTTATGCAGGGCACAGACCACAGATACTACACAACAACAAAACGTCCATTTTTGGTGCAATGTGACATATGTCATTGTCCACTATCTTGGAATCCGATCACAGTGCTCAAAGTACAGACCTGACTCTCGGGATTGTTCATTATCAACCCTATTATCACAGCACTTATGGCTGAACAACGTTGTCAAAGCGCTCATTACATGTTATCTTATCAATATATTCATTACAGACAGACCTTATGATCATTTATGTATCCTAAAGGGATGACGGATACTTACGGTGTAACGCAGATGAACTTTGTCTTCAAGTACGGCTGAATAGCTGTCAGGGAAAAGAAAAATATTTGTAATATTTGCCAAAGAAATTCTGTCCAGAATTAAAATTGGCCTGAAAATGGTGTCTAACTTGCTAACATGCAGTCTTTATTTTGAGTGCCACAAAGGTGAGGTTGCATCTTTCCACTCATTTCAGGACTTCATCATTTATCATAAAGGGACTTATTTTTAAACTTCTGTATCTGTATGTTTTTATAAAATGTGCACCTTTATGGGCATTCAAAATTAAGGTAACTATGGACAGATAAAATGCAATTATTTTGACAGAAAAGTTTCATATCAGTGCATGTGAGGTCACTTACTGCTCGTAGAGTCTCCTCCAATCTCGGGTTCAGGAGCCGCCTCTGGCCTGCAATATTTCCCGAAGGCCTCCTCTTTGGGGATATCGGGGTAGAGGTAGACGAGAGGTGAAACCAAGATATTGGTGGCATCCATGATCTTGTAGCCCATGATGATGTCGGCGAAAGACATGCTGTTGAGCTGCTGCTTGGTGTACGGCTCCACTGACTGAATCTGAGTCTTACCTGTAGTCACAGTAGGAAACTGGGTGTCACACAAAAAAAACAACAAGATTGTCTTAAAACTGATGGAATGGTAAAGGGAGGCGGGAAACACTCACCACTGATGTCTTTCTCTACCCATGTAAATGTTATGCCCCCTTCCTTGCTGCTCTCACTGAAGCGCAGCAGGAAAGTGCCAGGGGGTTTTGGACTGAGAATGGCCCTCTCCCTCTCCTTACTGATAAAACCCATGATGTATCTGTAGATAAATGACAGGAAGACAAATAAACATACAGGATGTTAACTAGGCCCTGTATTAAAAATAGTATGTCTATTTTAAAAGAGGCCAAAACACTTTGTAGGAATATAATGAACAGACATCTCCAGCAGAGACTCCTCAGTGACTTGACTGTAAACAAAGAATTGAGCCCTCACCCTTCATTCCACAGTGCCAGGATATACTTCTTCACCAGGTCAATGATGTTGTCCAGCCACACCCAGAAGGAGAAGCCTTTACCGGCCATGTTTTCCTGTGAAGAGACGGGAAATAAATAAATAAAATAACTCAAAGTTAAATGATATGGTGACTTTAAAACCACATGTAGCTGAAAGGAGAAATACCTTGCAGAACTTGGCCCAGGTGATCTGACAGCCAGAGAAGTTGACACAAGGCCCTGGAAGGATAATTAAAGATAACATTATACAGTTGTACATTAAACAGTTTGTAGTTAAATGTTTTACAGGCACTCACCTAGTAGTTTCTCAGCCAGTGTGGTGAGCTGTTCAATGGTCAGCCCTCTCTTGGTCGTGGAGGAGAATTGCCAGCTTAACACCTCAGCCACCTGGTCCCATGTTCCGACCGGAGGCTTGGTGAAGAAGTTGACGTTCTGCGTAGACACGACACGCACACTCATTTCACACAAGTTTGTACTGTGAGGAAAAATAACAGCATTCTGCTGCTGAGAGTGAAACGGTAAACATTCCCCTCTATCTAGCGTTCAGCCCCTTTCCACCAGAGGGTGCTGTGTCTTACCTTTGGGTGGTTTGTAAGCATGTTGTACCACAGGATGGAAGCCCAGGCATTGGGCATCTGGCAGATGTTGGAAATGACAACCACAGGCAGGGAATGAGTCTGCATGAAAAATATGAAAGAGTTGTTTCATGTTAAACTTTTGTCACATTAACACCAGCAACTGAGGAAAATGTCCAGAAATGTATTGGTTCAGTTTTGCACAGTTTATTGTTCACACATGGAGAGTGCGGCAGGAGACTGAACTAAAATCCAGGGTGGACTCCAAAGTCTCTTAAAAAGGGTTACTCAACGTTGAGCGGTGTGTAACAGTTAAACATGTGAGACGTGTGTCCTTGTGGTACTCACCTCCAGATCTATTTTCAGACCTTGGTGATAAACTTCTGTCTCAAACGTGATAAGATGCAGCTCCTCAGTGACAATCAGAGAGGCCTAAAGAGGACAGTTTAGTTAAAGCTAAATTGCAAAACAATCTGTTTCTGTATTTGTGGTGAAAACAGATAAGATTTAATATCAAACTATCCCACTGAGAAAAGAGAAGAGTACTTACATCACTATTGGTCCGGCCACCGTTACCGCACCTCTGTTCTCTAAGGGTCTGTACAAAAAACAGGAAGTCAGGGCTCTGTATCAGGCTTTCATCAGAGAACATCTGATGACTATCAAACATCAAGTGCTTCGCCTCCATAACTCACCAAGTGTTTAAACTCTGCTGACAGGCTGCCATTGTTGGATTCCTCCATGTTCATTACTTTTGTGTTGGTACCAAGGATGTTAAACTTTCGTGACCTGATAAAGTCAAGAGAGGACAGAGAGTGAGACTCTTTTCTAAAATCAGAGAGTAAAGGTTTTTTCTTTAAAAGTGTCCTAGAAGTCTTACCCTCGAATTGCAGCCACGTCACCCGATTCCCTGAAACATAAACAGATCAATTCAGTGCGGCACTATTTTCTCTTGATATGATTGTGTTTATCATAAAGAAACAAAAACGCGACTTACTTGTCAATGCAAACTTTAATTTTCAGCTGGTAATTGAGTTCAGGAAACTTCACCAGTAACCTAGCAACAGAGATGAAAACAATGTCAACAAAGTAATTTGGATATAAAATATCAGAGTTGCAGTCCCTTTGAAATTGCCACTGACACATTCGAACACTTACCTGACTTTATTTGTGAACTGCACCCCTGTTTTGATCACCAGAGGTCTGTCTGGATGCATGGGCATACATGGCTGTCTTTCCACGACAAAAGCGCTGGAAGAAAGAGCGTTTCATATTTCAGAGGAGATCGCCACCAAACTTCACACCTCTGGTTGTACAGACTTTCACTTTAAATGTCAGCTCTTGAGATTCAAAGCATGAGTCTATATCTGATGATTCACAGAGCGAGTGCGTTTGTTGAATTTAGACTGAGAGATGTGTGAGAAGGCAGAGCTTTGATCTTCAATTCTCTCTCTGAGCAGAAGTACAGTGAAGATTTATCACATGCGTTACCTCTTCATCAAATTTCTGAACAAGTCCACAATCTTCTCCTCCAGGGCAGGTCGGTGCTGAATGATGGGGTCTCCTTTGTAGGACACCTTCTGTTGAAGCTCCTCTAGCTTCTTGATCTGCTGACGAATCTGGAGTTGGGACTCAGCCAACGACGTGATCCTGTTTAGAAATGAAATACAGTTAATGTATCTACATACAAAATACATGTAACATACACATTTTTAAGCAATGCTTAATATTATGTATACTTTGACATACTGGTGTGTGAATACTAGTATTTTTTTCACTTATCCTAATACCTAATGAATTCAGAAGTGCATCATAAGTACAAAATGCAAAAATGTGCTTGATTACCATGTTTCGAGGCGATCCAGGCAGATGTTAGGTGGACCTCCAATACAGGCAATCTGTTGTCTTCTCTTCCAGTCTGCTAGTTCATCATCTGTCAGATTCTTCTGTACATAATCCATGGCTGTCAACAGGCCTCCCATCTCTGTCACAATTTGCTGCAAGACAAGAAGCACAGACATGTCAAGCAAGATAAGTTAGAGAACATTTTTGGTTTAAACTTCCGATCATTATTGCTGCACATAAATATTTCTGCCATACATCTATATTTGTCAAATTATTTATGTAATATCATTAAAAATATTATTATCTTAAAAACTTGATAAATGCTGCTTAGTGCTTAGTTCATCCAAAAAAATGGGCATCATACAGTATATCTGCCATTGGCAGCCATGGATCATAATAATCTCATTACACTCAGGCATCAGTACCCACCCTCCTGAGCTGGTCCAAGGCACTCAGCATCTGTTCAAGCTGAGCCATCTTCTGTCTTGTAGCAGCTGCCTGGCTGTTTCCATTCAGGTCCTGGGACAACTCTGAAAAGTAGGTGGACATGTATGAGTGTACTTGAAGGTTCATAAAAAGGCTATTTTAAATAAACAGTCATCAAAGACAGTGTCGAGGCCAAAGCTAGAATATACCTCCTTGACTTTTCAGTGTCTTGTAATTGAAGTCAAAGTCATCTTGCAAGTTCTCAAGCATTTTCATTTTCTGTTCCATATCCTGTCGAGAAAGAAATGATCAGACTTGCACAACAGGAATCGTCATGTACGTTCAGATATTTAATAAGAGATTATCTGATGGAAACTGACCTGCACCCGCTTCCTGATGTCTTGAAGGTTGTGCTCCAGGATCTGCTGCTTTTCTGTGACTACTGTACCAGTGGGATGAGCTGCCTGACCGTCCTGCAGGAGAGTCAAAGAGATTCTAAAATGTAAAATCATTCTGCCAACACAAACACATTGTCTAAATGACATATTTCAATCTAAGGCTTGGTTAGTATGTTTCGTACCTGTGCAGCAGATGTGGCAGTCTGCAGGAGCCTTTGCTCTTCCCATAAGCAGCGGGCAACAATGCGGGCAATATCCATCGGCTTCTCCAAGTACTTGCTCTGCAGATGCTGTTTAATCCTGCGCAGGTTATGCTGGTAGAGTACGTTGTTTTCCTGCAGGAAACGGCTGTACTGCTGATCTATCTCTCCTAAGAGGTTGTGGAACACCAGTGTTGCATGTGACTCCTTATTGGCAGCGTAAGCCCTTGTAAAGGAGAAGACGAGATAATCAAGTTATTTAGTTCCTTCCCAGATCTGTTTAATATTTAAAGACAGATACACCTGTTTGTGCCACCTTCATCACTGCTTTTTGGATCTCATCAAAGAGTCAAACTGACAAAGTGTCAGTGAAGTACAAGTTCTTCAGTAGATATGAGTTTATATATTAATTTGGCCCTCATAACTTTAATCAGTATCAATTTGATGACACATAGTGAGTTTAAATAAGCTTGGATTATCCCTTCATAATAAATCTGCCCCCTCTATTCAGAATTATGAAGACTTTTAAGGACCCATCTCTTCTTTCTGGCCTTCAATTTTAGATGTGAACCTGTTATCAGGACAGATTCTACTAGATGTTACCACTTTAAACTAAAAGTCATATCTCGATATTTTTTAGTTGAATGGCGATGCTCAATATTTTTTCTAAGCATAATATTTAATATTTATTTTTTCTAATATTTACATTTTATCTAATATGCTACAATGCTTATAATAGCATATTAGATTAAATGTTTTCCAGAGGCAAACCCTTTAAAAAATAAACAAACAGTCCGTTATAAGTTTAAGCCACATGCTAAATGTCAGAGCTCACTGAAATAAAAATGTTCCTTGAAAAAAATAAAACAAATCTCTTTCCTGCATGACAATAATATACAGTAATGTATTAAAAATACAATACTGTTACAATTTTAACAGAAATAAAAACTAATAAAATAAAAATTGTATCTGTGAAAATAAATGCTTAATTGGGTTTGAACAATTTTCTCAATTATTTCACATAGATATTTAACACAGCTTGTTGATATGATAATTAAATAATGTCTTACATTTTATTATCAATATTTAAAACTTCGGGCATTCCATATGTCCAAAAGTGATGGACAGTGATGAACAGAAATCAAGTCAACACTCTGTAGTGTGTGAACTATGAACGAGCCTCCTCAGCACGAGCCGAACAATAAATCTCAAGAACACACCAAGAGAGGCGGGACTTAAGGCAGAACAGCCAATCATCAGCCGGTCACACTCAAAGCCGGTGTCATGTTTGAGGCAACGACAGGAGAGGGAGGGGGAGAGGAGGCAGCCGCAGCAAGCGTTGAAACGAAGTGGCCAGAGATGTAGCGGAAAATGTAGTGAGGCGTTTGTGCAAAACTGAGGAAAACTGCAGAAAAAATTCCCTCTCACTGGGAAAAGTGGGGGTTTTAAAACACCCACCTCTCCCACAGGTGCGACGTGTGTGTGTGTGTAGGGACGCAGGGAGAGGAGAAATAGGTGCGAACTTGCGGCTCATGTATTGTCATTTTAATGCAAAATTAATTATATCAATACAAGCGATATTGTCCCGTGTTATATCTTGTTTACAAATATAGATATATATTAAAATATCGATATATCGCCCAGCCTACACTATTTTACTTCCTCCATGATTTACTGTGTTTTATGTTCTTGTTGTAGCTTTTTACCAAACAAAGCACTTTGGTCAATGCTGGCTGTATTTTAAACATGCCAGAGAAATACAGCTGACTTAATTTGAAATTTTTGGGAGGGAGAAAGAAGGTAAGATTAAAAAGAAAAAAAAAAAGGAGGGAGACAATGGATGACATAAAACAATGCTTCCTGTGTGACAAACTAAATAGCAAGTCAGGGTGAGAAGGCCTGTCACAGCTATTACACAATCATCTGCTCATATATATTTGTTCTAACTGCGTAATTGTTTTAATTAAACTTGACAAGAACAGCAGCTTGAAGGTGGCACTCTTGCAGTTATGTCATCTGGTTGAGCTTCTTCAGCTATGATTCCATAAACTGGCATGATCATCATGGATGAGTTAAATGCAAAGCCCAACAACACATCACTCGTCTCAATGGGGACATGTTGGTTTTAAGCAAAATAAGAAACGTCCATCAATTAATAATATGACATGTACTAATTAAAAGGCTGATTTTTATGTCATGATTTCCGAAGAGTTTAATTATTTCTTACCAGTCTTGGCTCTCAATCCATGGAGCTAGAAACTGCCGAAGCTCCATGGGGAAGCTGTCACTGTATAAGTGGTAGAGCTGCTCCAGATACCTGGTCTCCAGCTGCTGTAACTGGTTCCATTGTGCCATCCTGACATACACCTCCTCAAACCTACATGAAAATGAGACATGAAAAGTTAGCTCAACAAGCTAATAAATATATATTTAAAAAAAAAAAAAGTCACACATCTTAAACTGACCACAGAGAAATGGCACAATGTCAGGTTTCCTCTGAAAAGGCTGACAGACCTTCAGGAGGCCCGCCTTTATGTGCACTCACTTCCTGTTCATTGAAACGTTAAGCCTCCACCGAGAAATACACACACATGAACAGCTGTCGACTCCCATAGCAGATGGGAGTTAATGGCCTTTGAGTGAGGGTTTACCCCACCCGATTTCACCAGAAATTGAACCAAAACCACATTACCTTCTCTAGGCTGTTGGGAAGCAATGGCAAGTATGGATTTGAAACCAGAGAAACACAGTTTATTTGTTAAGGATATCGGTCCTGGCTTTCTTTTAATCATATTGTGCATTAACAAGCACAAAGCAATGACTATTATCCTTGAGGTCCACCTCAGCAGCCTACAACCCAGAGAGCTAATGACTGTGCGCTAAAAATAACCAGACACAACAAAAAGTTGTCTCTTTTAACATCCATCCACCTTCAATCATGAATACTTGGTCGAAGACCCTTACGTAACTTTTGGATACTGTTTCACTTTCATGCACATTAGTCAGTTTCATGGTGTCACTGGCACTGCACAATGCTGAGTGTTGCAGTGCATAAAGGAGAACTGAAATAAAGGCACAGAAGTTTACAAAAGCTCTGATCCTTGGTAAAAGAGTCAAAAATATCACTGTGATACAGACAGTGCTTATGGATATTTCTTTTTATCATAGATAATGTCATGTTGAAAATGACATTAAATAATATTCTATATATTTTTTCCATGTTCCTGCATGACTGACACTGTTTGAACACTTGAACTTTGCACACTTGAGTCATACCTTAAGATATTTGCAATGTTTCTTATCACCTCCACTCAGTCCCAATGATAATCATCTGTTTAATCTTGTGCGACATTGTGTCACCAAAACAAGCTTTTTCAATTTCCTTCCTGCAGTCATTTTAACAAATTGTTGAAAAAAAAAGTGCAGGCGTAACAATATCAGTAGGTGGAGGCCTGTGTTGTAACCAAACAGAAAGATGATTACATTAGTAAATTACAAGTGTGTTTTGACATCTCAACAGGTCCACTGAGAGAATGGTCTTTCATGACCCTAAATGTTTGTGCAGGTGTCCCTGTGTCAGGGTTCAATGTATTGTTTAACTACATTTTAAGGCCACATGTAACTATATAAGTATTCAATGTTTTGTTTAAATCAAGTTAGTGTTTCAGGGAAGCCACATACATTCAGATAAGCAGTTCCGTTAGCAGTTATTCACACCAACATCCTGAGAGAAGTTGGGTTTTGTGGACATAGTCACATGCCTCACACAAACTTGACAGATGTTATTTCCCAGACATATGAAAGTGGTGTATCTGAATGGAGTGAATTTCTGGGCATCTGAAACTAAGAGTATCGCTGATGAGTCATTGTCAAAACTGTGGTATCTGTTTCAATTTTTAATTATTTGAGTAAGGCTCTGCAACTTCCTATATTGCTGGTAAATTTTGGTTGGGTATATGAATGGTATTTTAACTAAAATATTTTACTTACAATTCCCCTGATATACAAGAGGTAAACAATGTAAACTGCATTGGCAATGAAACAAGAATAATAATTACATGATATGTTCCTGCATTGTGAAAATGAAGTGAGATATAGTACACACAACTACTTTGAATGTGTACCTCAGATTTGTTGAATGTTTGTTTACCAAATTATTTCTGCCACAAATAAATAGAATGAATTAACTTAAATCTAGCGCCACATAAATGATGCAAAGTCACTGAGGCACCACTTGACTTTCATCACAAATGATGATGAGGCACCACTTGACTTTGATCACAAATGATGAAGGCAAAATTAATTTGGATGTTGACCAGACACATTCAATAGCTCCACAAGATCTGAATCATCAAGGCTGGTGTATATTGTAAAAGTTACTGTTGCAGTCACACAAATGACAACCTTGTGGCTCAAGATGGTATGTAAACAAACGTTGTGAACATCATTGCATATACCAGGCCTGTCACATATTTTCTGATTGCCCAGTTTCCAATGCTTGGCACTTGTAAGGCACAATGAGCTATCCCATAAACCATGTGACAGATATTCCAGTAAGTACTTCCTGGAACAAAAAAAAACAAGGGACAGTACCAAGCATGCTGATTTTCAACTTTTGTGGTCTTTAAACAAAGGTGACACAGTGTATGTGATATGTACGTCATCCAGGATTAATGTATTTGTTTAGTGTCAGCCATGCTTTGTTAATCAAGCAATATTTAATACAGTAAATAATCTAATATGGTACACTATATCACCATGATAACACCGGTGGTTACATGATGATAGTAAAAATAGTAACTTTACCAAACATTCTGAAGATTACAGGTGTTCACAGACCTCTAAAATGTCATTTATAGAGACAATCGTTTAAGTAAATTGCATAATGGTGTGAGGTGTCGATACATGTTGGCCTGCAGATTTAATCAACATCACTACCTGCTAGGCCTGTGTGTCCAATAATTAGCAATGGTAAAGCACAATGAGTGACTGCATAAAACCAAATTCCATCTCTAAATTTGAAGAAAGTAACCAGTGCAAGTGATTTGTATAAATAGTATACCGGTGTAAGGTGTCAGACCTGCAGCTACAGGAGGGAGGAGATGGGAGGATATGGGCGTGACGATTCAAAGCAAACACAAACAATGACCCATGTACTAATGGGCACAAAAAAACATTATTATACACAATGGACATAATTTGAAGTGTCACAGTCCTGTTTGGCAACAACACACGTGGCCATTTTGATTTTTTTTTAACATCAGCACAGCAGAACACGTACGATCACGACTCCAGGGGCTGAAGGTTATGCTGTGATGTGACCAGCATCGTTAGCAGCAAGCAGGATTGAACTGGCATCAGTTAAAATGTGGAAACTACACTTATTGCACCATAGACACAGTGTCTAACAGCACGAGTGCGTTTTAACGTATGGCAGCTCCACTTAGAGTTACTGAAAACACAGCTATGCTCTTAATGAGGTATGTTGTGACATAATCTAATTAAAAAAGTGAAGTAAATAAAATACAAAAGCAGAAGAGGTCGTAGTCGCTTACCCAGCTTGTTTTCACTTCTTTGGAAAGTTTCTCCGAAGGAAGAATGTGGATGTTTAACTTATTTCCTTATAAACACTGACACAACAAGTCGGTGACAACCTTTTTAAACACCGAAGACACGTATGGCGAGTAACGACACAATAAGGGAAACAAAATCGCAATTTCTTCCTTACTATTCGGAAATCACTTCACGCAGACCCGAATGAACCTCTTCTCTGAGCCCATCCTCTACATTGCAGTCTTTCCAGCCACACAAACTTCACTGATTATTTTACTGACAACTCTGACAGCCAATAGAAGCCAGGAACTGTTCTTTAGCCAATCAAAGAGCGGATTTAATGCAGTAAAGGCGGGGCTTATCGTCTGGGTTGGTTGAGAACGTCGTGTTTACCGCTGTCTCAACTAGGCTGTTTCCAATGCTACACCCTCCCGGCGGAAGGACCGTAGAGCAGACACGCGCGCCGACCCGCTGCGGAGGGCGGGCCGACACGTCGACAGAACAGCCAGACTGGAAGTCATCTGAATTACTGGCAGTGCTGACGTCATCGGGAGTTTAATAACGCCAGTGCTGTTCTTCACTGCCCTCCAATCACAGGTCTATGTCTTATTTACCTTTCTCTTCCTTTTGTACGTAAGCACATGTACTGGATTAAGTAGTGCACATCAATGTCCATACAATAAATAAAATAATACGTAATGTGCATTTTTCAGTAAGCTTTTATTCGCATTGAGGTGATTAGGCAAAAATAGGTCTTATACACAACAGAAAAGACAAACCTAGTTTTCTGAAAATGCATAAAAGCTCCCTATAGTAATCATGTTTAACACTTTTATGTAACTAATCCCCTTTAAATGACACATTTCTCTTCTATATATTAGCTGTGCATAACCTACATAACACCTGCAGCAGGCTGGTTGTTTTTTTCTTTTTGAAATAACCAGTAACTTATAAAAATGTACATTTTGGCAAAAACACACGTTTTCTTAAAGGGACCGATGTGTTGAGGATTTTTGTCAAAAAAAGAAATCAATAGTATTTCTAGCAGTATAAAGGAAATCAATAATAAATGTATTTATACAATGTGATGTCATGGGTTGATTTCTTTGCATCATAGTCCACACAATCGCAAACAAACACACACACAGACACACACACACACACATCCTTTCTGTCTGTCCCTGTGACATCTCTCTACCTTGCTCGGTGCTCAGAAGGAGCACTCTCCTTAATTGCATCCCCCAGCCTATTGATTATCTTAATGGTGTTCCATGACACACAAGTGGAGCTTCGGTGTGTCTACACCAGCGCATCAAGGTCACATGCAGCTTCTAGGCAGGAAAATGGAGCCTCTATATGTACATTCACCATCAGTGGCCCTGCTTTACATCATCAAAAGCAGCTTTGATGATTGAATGCTGCCTCTTTTTTTTTTTTCTTTTTTATGTAAACTTTACATTAGAGCAAGTACAGTCCAGGTAGCTTCCCTCTAATCCTCTACAAACATCTTCTCTACAAGATTAATAATCTTATTTGCTTTCCTCACTTTTCTGTCACTGTTTTCATTTCCTTCCATCACGGTGGACATTCCTTGTTTACTTCAAAGAAAGTGCACAAAATTGCAGAATGCCGCTGCTGTGTTCTGGCATTTGTTAAAGTACCATGCCAGTCATCTTACCTTACCTGGCAGCGAGCTGTGAGCCTCAAACTGCATTTAGAATGACATTTGCATCTCCCCGTGTTAAAAAAGCCAGTCATTAAACTGTCATATTGCTCTTCAGTCCCTAATTCTTCTGTCTGCAATTACCTTTAATGGGGCCGTGCGAGTGTACTAGGATGAGCCGTAACCATGGCAACGCCATTGTTTCTTTTCCTCTCCTTTGTGCAGAAGTGCGCTTTGTTAAACTTTTAAAAAACATATATATATGACGCAGTGGATAAATACAGTGTTTTCAAGCATGCAGTGTAAAAAATAAATCACAGCAACGTTTGCGATCCACATTTTTGTTGTCGACTTTTAGAATCTCATTGTGTTATGGCTAAAATAAGGGACCTTTTAAGGATCCTTGAGTCGTAAGAGATACATACAGTAGTATAGTATAACTTAAAAACTCAGTTGTTTGTAATGATTGTCACAATAGTTTTGTCATTTACTTGGGGATAATTCATGCTTCTTTACACATCCATTTTCAGTACTTTACATTTGTAATTTACATTACAGAACATTGACAACAAACAAGCTCACATTTTACAATAAGGCATAAACCCTGCTTCAGCACTTTTGCCCTAACGCATTGTGAATTATAAGAGGCATTGTTCTCTATTTCCTCCTGCCGTCTTACTTTTTTGTCTATGTTATAATTGCTTTATTTTTACACGTTGCGTCACTGAAACCATCAAGCACCAGAAAAAAGTTCATTTAGAAACATTAGTAATGCGACTTAAATAATTTTCCTTGAATGATTCTAAAATACACCCACCATACACATACCATTTTTAATTTTGTGGCAGATTGGTGTAAATCTTGCCAACTTCCTGTTACCATATCATATATTATAATGTACTTCTTAACAGCAAAGACTATTTATACACGTTTGTACTTCTCAATTAATCAAACCAACTACAAATATTCTAAACATGTCTAAGCTATCAGCCTGCATCACGTTTTAAAAGCTTGCTCTGTTTTTGTTATGTTTATCTCACTTATATGCCAAAAAGTTGCAAATATGAAAGTCATACGTATTGGGTACAGTAAAAAGAGACAAGAAAACACGGATATCACTTGGATTGTGATCAAGTCTACAGAGTCCCCACGACTAATATTGTGTCCTTGTGTTTAGAATTATTTATCAAGACATCATTCCTTTCTTCATCTTCAAAACTTTCTCTACAGAGCTGGGAGGCTCATTCCCTTTGTGCCTTCTGAAGGCGATCTGGCTCCACCATGACCAGCTGAGAGTCCTCGGTCACCTGCAACAGCTCCTCCATCCCTGGGCTGTCTACATTCACCAGCTCCCCTTCTTCCACGTCCACGTGCACGCCAAGGCCGTTCTCCTCTCCCTCTGGTTGGCCCTCCGTGTCAGCCACCTCCACCATCTCTGTGTTCTCCACAACCTCCTCCTCCCCTTCTCGGATCTTCTTCACATGGAAGGTGAAGGGGGGCACGCGGTACACAGAGGTCTTCGAGCGGGCATAGACAGTGTGGTCAGGGGTTAGGGACTTCCTCACCTTGTCTTTGGAGCTCTTCATCTTCGCCCTGCGCTCCTGGTTGGGGGTGACGCGGGTCCCAAGTTTGCCAATCTTCTTCTCCAGGTTGTGTTTGGTTTTCTCCAGATTGTCTCTGGTTTTTTGCCTCGTCTTTTCTAGGTTCTCACGGGTTTTCTGTCTGGTCTTCTCCAAGTTCTCCTTTGTCTTAAGTTTGGTCTTCTCCATATTCTCTTTGGAAAAGGCTTTCTTTATGTTGTCCACTTGCTGCTTGGTGGAGCGTTGGAGGCGCTTGGTACGAGACTCTTCAATGATCTCCTCAATCTCTACCTCCTCATCTGAATTGAGATTGGCTGGAGGGCCTTCCTGTCCCTCCTCAGGTATCTGCTGAAGACCTTCCACTGCATTACCTTCAACAACTGTCTCCCCTGTCTTGGTTTTTGATGCCTTTGGTGCCTTTACTTGGTCCTGCAAATTAAGATAAGAAAAACAGAAGACTCTTGAGTCACAACAGCACTGCAACACGGCACAGCAACATTTTCACTTTGACATTTACTACGAAAATTAGCAGACATGATGGTTCACTGATAGCACTGTTACAATTCATGTAAATCATGGCATTTCATTTCATATGTCATGTGAAAATTATCAGCGTCAGACAGGGAAGTCTGTGGCCTTTGGCTGAAAATGAGATTGAATATGAGTGTGTGACTTCACAGCTTTATGTTCAGGTGGTACAGACTGCCATCTAGTGGTGTTAATTATATATCAAAAACCACATGCCAATAGAGTTACATCAAGTTATTGTACAAAGGCAAGTCTTAAAAACACAAGAACATGGACTGGTGTGCATTTAATGACACAACAATACACACATTAATCAATTGCAGCTCTACAAACATATCAGAAGAAAAACCAAGAATGCATTCCGTAAAATCTGTAATCAACACACTAATTCAAGGCCCTTTTCTGTCCAAGCTAACAGTTAAAAAAGGACAATGCTCAAGTTTTTTTACAGATAAATGTCTGAATGTCCTGTATGTTTTAATAGGATTTCCATGACAGATTCCCATGTCCTTACTTGTTCATGCAGCAACTACAGTGTATTTCCATGTTGTTTGGCAGTGCACCAGATCTGCACCTGTGTGGATACCAGATATCCACATAGTTTGAAGCATGTTAATGTAAATAATGTGATCCCGCTGCGACAACCCTAGAGAGATTAATGGTCCAATTCTGCTGCACCGCAGTGCCACAGCTCACTTCTTCTCTTTGGATTTGTTTAGTTGGGTAGAAGTGGAGTTAAATTATCGCTTATCAACCAATTAATTCGTCCAGTACATTCATCTTTTTCTTGATTCTTGGTCTCTTCTCCTTCTCTTTGGATTTCATCCTTGCTCCAACTGCATCTTGACTTTGAGGACACAGCAGTGTTTTTTTATGTATGTATTTTATGAGAAATATGAGTTCAATTCATTCCAACCTCAGATGTCTGTGCTGTCATACAGTATAAAGCACTGGATTTCTATGAAAGCAAATGTTACTGATCATTGATTTATTCATTTAAAATTGTCAACATTTATACTTGAAGCATCACCAGCTCATTTATGTAAATACCTTCATCTGTTCAAAAAAGCAAACATGTTTACCAGCAAACGCTAACCTGTCAGTCCAATCACCATCGTCGCGTCAACAGCTTTAATTAATGCATCACCTCTAACACGAGCATCCTCAGGATCTCATTTAATTTCAGGTGTAATCACTCTCGTCTGCCTCGCTGTCACGTCACATTAAATCACTTCTGGTTCCATTTATTTTATGGCTGCATGCACCACCACATCACCTCCCCCTCTCCTCCCATGACATAACAGACATGGACCGAAGCCTCATCTATGGTAACATGGCTACAGAAACAGCGCAAATACAGTGTTTAATGCAGTTAAGGGTCCAGTATGTAATACTGTATTTAGGAGGGTTTAATAGCAGAAACTGAATACACTATCCACCAGTATGTATGTATAAGTGTATAATAAACTTTCTGAATGTACTTTAGGAAAGGGACTTGCTATCTGAGGTCACCATCGTGCACAGATGTGTCCTCGGTGTTTTGAAGCAGAAGCTTACTACTCGGACAAAGAAGAGCAGCTCTGCCTGCATAAATCTGGTGTATAATCAAACAAAGGAAAGTGGAAAGAGCTGTGAACAGGTGTTTACATCTTGTCTGGTCAGCGAAGGCCACCGTGGTTCCCTGAAGTGCTTGGGGAAAAGGAACGGAGAGTGTAAGAGTCCTCCATTTGTTGCACTCTACAGTCTCACCATTAGATGTCACTAATTATTACACGCTGTTCCAATGTCCAGCATGTAATAATGTAATAATTAGTTACAACGTTTCCACTTCCATTTGTATTTCCCTTCCCTCCCACCTACAATATTACCTTATAAGAGTTCTGACTCCTGATTGGATAAAGCATTGTAGATTTACTATCAGACATGAGACTGAGAGACCTACAGTGTGTCACTGATCAATCACTTTTAGTGCCAACTGTCTTCATTCTGAGAGATTTAATACATAGTTTAAAGCAGTGTTTTTCAACCTTTTTTGAGGCATGACACATATTTAGATTGAGATTAAAGTATTTTATTGGTAAATTGTATTGTAGATTCACATGATAGTATTTTTTACATGGTGTATGTATTCGACAGCTGCAGTGAAGACAGACATGAACTTGCTGGTAAAAAGAGAAGGGAAATGACCTGCAGTAAACCACGATTCAAACCAGGACTTTACTACTCACAACTATTGTATCCATGTGCAAAAGTTACGATAATAAATAAAAAGAGTGTTTTTTTGTTATGTTAAATCATCAGTATTTATAAAAAATTACTTTAATCATGACATCTGACTTGATCGGACATCTGTCAGAGCACATTCGAGGGGGTGAAACTGCACTTCACATCCTGCCATATGGACATTGCCTCCTTATCTGGTGCCGTGTATGGTCCGGCTCTGGTCAACCCACTCTGTATAGGTTTATTTTGGGCTGGCCTTTCCCTCTCTCTGGATTCCATCAAACATTCTCTGGCGAACAGCCACAGCAGCATTCAGCCCCTAGTGACACCCACCACCACCACCTCCACATGGCACCATCCCCTCCCCACATAGCAACAGATAAACACAACGCTCTGTCACCATGACAACCACCTCCTCATGTTGTCTCAGGTGGGCGGGGAAGTTTAGCGGGATAAACAGCTGACAACAATATATACGGACATGAGGCCGCCAGTTGTTGTGAGTGCATTACAATTAAACTTGGAGTGGATTCTGCACCTGCTCTGCAGATAAGAGAAAAGCAAGGCAGTGCTTTATTAATAAAATAACGGGATAATGTCAGTGAGCACATGACTCATTTGCACAAGAATATCCACAGGTTTAGTCTGGAATATAACATATACTTTACAGGTCCAGTGAGTACGGATCAGTGAAATCTAATGGTGAGGATGCACAATGCACATCATGGAACTATGGAGAGGATGTGACTGTTGAGCAATCCGGACCTTTCGAGATCAAGCTACAACAGTAAACATGTGCACACCCACCCAGTGATATAAAAGTACATGAAAAACATAAACCGTGTGCACTGTAAATAGCTGTTCATATGATCTCATGTGTCCCTGGCAAAAGCTTGTTTTCATCTGTGGGGTGTAAATCTGGCCACTGGGCTAAAAGTGAAAGTCAACGCGTAACGCTTACGCTTTAAAAATACATCTGTATACAAGCGCGTCTCTTGTGCTGCTGTAGAAAGTGAAGCAAAACACGCGAGTATGGGCACCATCATGTGTACACCCTCCCTGACACGAAGCAGTGAATTCATATAAACAAGGACATTTTGAACTATATTCCAGCCTAGTGTTTGTATAGTAGTGTATATTACTTATACACTAACACCAATATCTGCAAAAGTGGTTTTTGGTCACGTTTAAATCCATTATTAGGCTTTTCATGGCTCATGGGAACCACAACCAAAAAGAGAGTTGTTGCTATTTCCAACACTTGGTGATTTACATTCTTAAAACTTGACTCAGTCGTTTTGTTTCTGCGGAAATTGTGATCATATCGTCAAATAATGTTTGGGTTTCTCTGCCTGATTGCAAACCAAGAGAAACCCAAGGAAGGAGATGGCAAGTCCATTAGTGTGCCTGTGTTACCTTCCTCTCTCCTCCCAGTGAGGAGCAGTGGAGAGGTTGGAACACTCTGTGTGTGTATGTACTGTATGTGTGTGTGTGCGTGTTTTCTCCTCACTGAGATGGAGGTCTGTTGCTAATCACCCTGGCATGAATCATACCTCATGGAGAAGCTGGCTAAAGTTAGTGGGGAGCCTCTCTGTCGCTCCCTTTGTTCTATTTGCACCAACTGTCTTCCGGGAAGGGAGGAACAACAACACAACAGATGCAATTAAAAAAAGTCTGAGGACTGAGGAGACTGAGGACACATTGTGGTACACAGCGATGAGGTATAAGTGAGATGTTCATTTAAAAAAGGGAAAAAGACACTCTATTTCTTGAAAATGCACACATGGGTTTGTGTCACGGTTTACTTAATTGGGTCACGATGGTTTATCATCTTTAAAAAGTGGGTCCTTAAAAATAGTTTAGTCAGTGTGTAGGATTTTGTGACATTTAGGGATGAAGTTACATATTGAAACCAAATGAAAACATATTTGCTTTGAATTAGAAACTTGAGATGAGTCGATACGATACGCAGTATCAATATCGGTCTGGTCAAAATCACTGGATCGGCTATCAGGGCAGATAAAAATGTACAGCAATTTAGTCAATTGAGTCATGTTGTGGGCTTTTTTATTTCTTCTTTATGGAGTATTACGTTTTTCAAATACCTATAAAGGTCCAGCACAAATGTGTTTTTAACAGCTTCATCATTTACAGTAACATGGACTGATATCAGTATCTGTACATACTCATATACTTTCATAATGCATATAGACATTAACAGTGCTCTGTGGGACAAGTGTGTTATCTGTACTTAGTTCTGAGTGGACTGGGTGTAGGATCTACAGCTGATAATAAATGAATTAAAACATAGTTATAAAAATTACATTGAAATTCTATTATATCCCCTTTTGATCCTACACACCAGGCCCTTAAAATATAAACCGAGCAGCAACAAGTGATTTCTGTAGCTACAGTTGTGATTCCACTCCATAGTACATTATAAATAAAAAATTAGAATAGGTTTTATGCATTCTTTTCTTTTCCCAGATTATTCCAATCATAATTGATGTTGGCAGCCGTTTTGAAATATAACAAGGTTATTTCTTTTGGATAATAAATCCGTGTGCACTAACGTTCACAGTCCCGGGCGCACGCAGACGAGGCACGCACCGCTCCCTCAGAGGCATCGTGATGAAAGGTTCTCCGCGTGAGTCACAGGAGCAGCTGTCGGATCGTGTCCGCTCTGTGCAGCTGTGCACCGAGCTTTCACAAAGAGTTATACCACTGACCCGTGTGCCACTCAGGACAGGGCAAGGCCAAAATGAGAGAGTGGAATGAAATGAAGGTGAAGGTTTGCATGTTAGAGCCCCTGTACAGGCCTGAATCATGATGCTGTCATCTTTTAAAGAGACCCCGCAGAGTTGCAGGCTAAAATAAGGATGCTAATGTACTCTGGTAATGACAGTGATATTGATTCCTCCCATACTCTCCAAACAATTCACAGACGACTGTAAGCAGCCGCCTGCTACCAAAGACGGTGCAGAATCTGTTTCCGAAGCCCTGGTATCCCGTTTATAACAATCTGCTCTGCTGGGCACATGTTTTAAGCGCCGTATTCAAACTTTCTGAGAGACAATTTCATTTCTGCACCTAGACACGGCTCTATTTTGAGACAAGAGACTTTGACCAGTCACAGGGCAGTTTGGTGACAGAGAGGGCGCTCCTACTGGCTGTTCAGCACGTTGAGCAACGGCATATGCTGCACAGGAACCTAAAAACTAGCGTGACCAGATTGTATAAAAGAAGGGATGTATTCTTTTCTGAAAACAAATCCCATGAAATAGGATGAGAGTAGCACTTCTTCATCTTCTTTCAGCTTCTCCCTTCTCCATCTTGTCCCGTCCTTTGTGTCCTCTTCTGTTACACCCACTGTCCTCCTTCACAACGTCCATGAACCTTCTCCTTGTTCTTCCTCCTTTTCCTCCATCTTCCGCATCCTTTGTCCAATAAAATCACTATCCCTCCTCTGCACGTGACCAATCCATCTCAACCTTGACTCTCTTTATTTTACAAACCGTTGAACCTGAGCTGTCCCTGGATTATATACTCATTTCTAATTCTATCCATACTGGTCACTCCCAACGAGAATCTCAGCATCTTTAGCTCTGCTGGTTCCAAAAAATGAACTCTGGAAGTCTATGTGAAAATGGGTTAACTGTCTCAATCACTAGTTACAGCTCTTCTTCAATAGAACACAATGTCAATTTTGTAAATGAGTACATATAGAGTACATAGACGCCAGTGTGATTGACAGCTGGTATGCAATAGAGCGCGTAGAAGACGGAGCTGCACAAAGAGATCGCAAAAGAGTTAATGAGATAATATTTTGAGGATGAGACTTAGCAATCCATTACTACTTTAGCAATCCCGCCTACTGCAGCTTTAAGTGTCCAGTGGGTGATGGAAACATTACCAACCACTCTTGCAGTCTATGGGCTGATTCATTCAGAGAGAGAAAGCCTGTTTGTACACCAAATAGCCACCGTGGTAATATAACATTAAGTGCACACCACAGGAAGGGAGTTCCCTGGTTTCACCGTCACAGTGATTTGTGATTTCACACACAGGACCCTAAAGGGAAAAGCCCTTCTCCACTGCTCACTCTCTCCTCATCCACGGCTCTTACACCACAGGAATCCCTGGGTCAATGATAGAAAGTGTACTTTTCCATTTACATCCCTGCATGAAGTGACAGCACTGGAATAATATTACACACAGTTGCCACAGTCCTTTTTCTCTCTAACAATGACACCCATATTTACACAAAGGAAGATTTAGTTAAGTTTAAGTAAAATCTTCCAATCATGTGTTCGTAAGACACAAACAGGTGCATAACTCTTAATATACTAATAACAGTACCATAAATACAAATTATAATGTGATGTGTGGTTAGATGAAGTGAGGGCATGCGTTGCCAATGACAACAGCACTGGGCCCAGCTTTAGGAAATTAAAACTACTGAGTTCCTTCAGACTAAGACTCTGCCAGGGGTTAATAACACCTGGTATTCAGGAGGACGGCATGAGGCCAATCCCATACACTGCTCTGCTTTGTTCTGAATTCAGCTGTTTGTGTGTGTGGGTCTGAAAAAATGCAGTGGAAAAACTGACACACGCAGAAGCCTTTATTCTTGCCGTCTTTCAGTTTCAGAAGTGTAAATATTTTCGCTGTAAAACAACACCGTGAATCAACTTGTGCTACTTTGCCGTTGTCAGTTTTTTGCTTGAAAAATTGATGGAAATAAAGATTAAAAAACATCTTTTGATCCAATCAGACATAATTGATCAAATACTGCTTTAAAATTAGATTTTACTTAAATGATTTATGTATACTGAAGAAGTTCTTCTTTAAAAGTAGTTGAATAAGAGGCTTAAAACTAATATTTTGGTAATTTAAGATACCTTTTGACATTATTTCATACATTGGTATAATTTAATTTGTGTTTATTTGTGCCCACAGAGTGGCGCACTCTCTGTCAGAGCCTATAACTCAGCAGCCAGTGCCAAGAGCAGCAGCAACAGCAGGACCAAACTTTAGTTTCACACGCAATGTGTTGGGTTACAGAAATAACAGTAAGTTATATTTAACGGAAAAGTATTGACACTCCTTTAACTGCAACTTGTTGTAATTATATTGACAGACTATCTTAAGAGAGGTCTCTGAGGTTATGTCCACATTCATGCACCTAAAAACTAACCAACACGTGGAAATGTAGTCCCACAAAGAGAATTTTGTATCGTGCAATCACTCCGTCAATCAGTGCTGCTGATTTCTCAGTTCGGAACGACTCAATGAAACGAGACACTACGCCATTCCACTGCATGCTGCCGGGATATTTATAATCAAAAGCAACATAGTGGTTTCCTTTAATACAGTGCACCGATTGAGATAAATGGTCCGAGTGTTTTTATCGTCGATGGAGGGAGTGTCAACAATTTATTTAGAATCAGCAGCTTCCAGAGAGTTGTGATGTGGAATGAGGACACATTGCTGTTTGCCAGCCAAGAAGCCTGCATGAAAACTACAACCATTCAAATCTGGGGCGTGTGATGGGTGTTCCAGCTGGTAGATCCTGTCTGCTCGTGTGGGATGGGGATGTTCTGTGAGATGAGAAGGCAGCTGTGGTGTGAGATCAGGCGAGAGGGAACCAGAAGGTAGTTTGAATGTGATCAGAGTGACTTTGGGTGTCTTCATGTGGACATGGAGAAGGAGCTTCAAGGAGAACAACTGGACTGGAGTGTTCAAGTCTCCAAAGAGGAGTCTGAGACTTGAGTCTGGTTACAATAAGTCAAAAACTTGTTTAAATATGTTTTCCACCAGTTTTTTACAACGTGGACCAGCACTCAACAGACCAAAATGTACTCAAATGCTCTGCTTAGAGCTGACATACAGGTAAAAACAAGAAAAACAACATTAACACATTAAACACAAAGTACACTATTTCAAAGAAGTAATTTAACAGTAACTGTATTTAAGTGTAAAATCAGTGTACACAAAATGTATGGTTTTGAACATCTTCTTAGGCAACATAATGCTATAGACTGTAAACACACAGACCTGTGCTTTCACATACAGCTCTACAAAAGCAATATCTCTATATGCCAAAGCTTCTGTCAGCAAATACTTATAAAAGATATGTTAAGTACGCTTTATATTCGGAAGAACTTCTCCAGGATTCATCAACACTTAATTCAATCTGGAGCCAGGATTCCTCAAAGAGGTGGTCCTCATCAACCACGAACAAGGAATGAAGGCAGCAACAGATACGGAGTGAGCTAAAGTACCTTTAATATAGCCTGATACAGGAAGTTAGAATGCAATTAATACACTTGTCCAAGTCTGGTTTGTGTATCCTGAAAGTCATAAAGGCTTGAGTGCGACAACACCACTGTGGCTATAGATACATATTGTATTGATAGTAACTTACTCTCAGCCATTTTATTTTGTTCATATTCTAAAATAATAAAGGTGAAATAATGCAAATAAAGCAAAGCCATTGTGAATCAGTTCATTTTTGTCAAAAAGCTGGACTGCAGTTTAACTCTTACATGTGCAGTGTTGCCACGTGTTCAAACAGCAGGGATCCTCTTTCAGCTGTGCAAGCGCCATGGGAAATTCACATCATATGTCAGCCATACATGCACGCAACGCCACATAGTGTTGGAGACTAGATTTGGAAACGCAGGTCAATGAGGAGAAAGTGCTGAATCTGTAGTCTGAAGTGTCACCGTTATACAAAGACACAGTCCAGTTTTGCCGACCCTTTCTGACCTGTTTAAAAATGCTTGTTCTTTTCTGAGTAAAGTGAAGTAAGGTTTTATAACCATATCAGCTTAAAAATGATCTAATCAGTAAAGAAAACTATGGAAGAGGATGTTGGCAGCTACAGCTACAAGGTTTTAAAGTGAAGACTATATTATGTGTTTTCATAATAGGGTGAACTTACTCAATTCTTGTTCTTTGTACCAAAGAATATTTAGTTGATGTTGGTGAATTCTGCTTAAACTAAAGAGAGGAAGAGACACGCAGAGGAAAGCCAACGTGTGGATATTACGGTCATTTCACTCATGCTGTTGCCGGCGAATCAGCATCAAAAAGTGGGGAAAAAGCCTGTAGTCTCCATTTTTTGAGACAAAAACTCTACTCGTTTTATTTTAAATATGTTTTATACTGTTTGAATTTAAAATTGAACACGCAAAATCTGGTGTTCATGTACAAGTAAACTAAAGACTTTTTCTTTTTCTTCATTTATATTGTTAATACCATGTAAAAGATGGACATTTTGAGGCTTAGGTGGTAAAGGGTTAAAAACCACAATCACCCACTTTCAGATTTCCAAATTAATCTACAATTGTCTGACATTTATTACAAAGTTCAGGGTGGGTATCTTCATAATATAAATTTGCCCAACAGGCTATAATCTGATAATATAAAAGTACACATCAGTATGGACAATATTCTTCCAAAGCTCTTTATTCTAATCAAAGATAGCATCATTGACAAGACCAGAGGACCCAAATCGGCCACGGTGGCTCGCAAACACATTACTGAACAGTACTGGCTCGACATAGCCGCTGACATGCAATAGTGAAATGTGGAGCCTCCCAGATATCTTTCCAGTCACCAGGTGAAAGAGGAGTGCAGCCGCGGAGAAAGACTCCGAGGAGACACGGTTACTGTACAAGTACTGTAGCAAATACTGAATGAGCTGTGCCCTTAGTTATGGATTAGAGTTGTAAGACAGTGGCAGCGACAGGGTGAAGAGAAACTGAGAAGAGGGGAGGAGAACAAGTGGGCATGTTTGCACGGAGATGCCAGCAGGATGAATCACAACACTAATTTGGTGCCGTTCTGGTGCTGCTCGGTTTTCTTACTCCTGACTGCAGTGGGTTTGGCCGAGTGATCCGTCTCTGTAATGAGGTTGAGATCTGATTTATGTCTGGAAACAGATATTAAGTCAAGGCGTGGTGGAATCACTGCATCTGCAGTGGAAGTGAGTTAGAACACAGTCTGGGTCTTAGCTACCAAAGCAAATTGGGTCGAGGCCGGCTGGCTGGTTGTTGGCCGCAACCTGAGCTGTGGAAGGTCTGTGAAGTCGGCGTGGAATAAGTAGACTGTAAGTGAGAAGTCTTACAGCTCCCTGATAGAGTTGACCACATGACTGTGTCGCTGCCCTTGAACTGTGGCCAAACACGCTGACTCCAGACACAGAACAGCACTGTCTCACACTATCTCACATACAGCAAACTGGACTCATTTAAATAGTCCAACTGATAATGTGCAAGAGGAAACACACGCCTGACCTTTAATTCTTATGGCTTAGGCTCAGCTTAACGTATATGACATTAAATCATGTAAGGAAAACTGACCCTGTGTTACCCTAATTACAGATCATGAGATGTGTTCATCTATAAATTGATTAATCTGCAGATTATAAACTCACTCATGTGTCACCCACGCTATAAAACAATGAAATATTTCTAGTTTTCTGGCAGACCATGGCCAAAAGGAAAGGAATTGGGCTTTAACCGGAAGGACACTGGTTCAATCCCGGGACGGGGCGCCCCCAAGCAAGGCACCCAGTGCTGCTCCCAGCACACACCAGTAGTGTGTGTTCACTACTGGTGTGTAATAATGGGTTAAAATTTGTGAATGGGTACAGAAAAATTTTAAAATAAAACTTAAATATTTGAAAAAAAGGATTATAAGAAAATCAACTAACTGAATTAATTATTTGCAGTTCTTGATACTAAGATTAATACATTTTCAGGGGGTTAGGTTTAGGTTTTTAGCTAGTTTCATTGCTGTGTGTTGAGCAAGTGCAACAACGTATTCCTTAATTCTGACTTTGGTTCAAATTATTAATTCCTGATTTGATAAATGATTTTACATATTATCATTTAATTTGAAAATCTCAGTTGGAAAAAGAAAAAAAAATGACACCTGAATAAACCTCCTCGGGCCATAATAACTGATCAAATAATTGATTAGTTTGTCAATTAGGTTGAATTTGATTAGTTCACTGATTAATTAGATTCGATGAAGTAATCCAAAAGGACATTGACAAAGAAAATGAGTAACTTTTAATTATGCAAAACAAATCAAATTTGTTAATGTGTCAAGAAAAGCATAGTATCCTTCACTGTAATACAAAGCCACAGATGATTATATCACCACCATCAATCACCATAAAAGCCACCGTCTATAAAGCATTTCTGTTAACAGTCTCCATTAAGGTTCATTTCCTGACAAGTGTTGCTGTGAACAAACGCAGCAACAGGAAATGAGTCCTGCAAGGCTCAGCTAAAAAAAGTCTGTCAGTGTGAGACACATTTCTGACACAATGAGAATGATAACGTTTGATTCTCTTGAAAAGACAATTTCTCATTAAAAGGAGGAGGAGGATATGACTCAGGGTCAGGGAGGAAACTCTGACAGAGGGAGTGATTGCAGAGTCCGTTCCACAGTCAGTGGCGTGTTCATTTAAAACATCGCAAACATCGCAGCATCGCCACAGAGACACCAACCAGCTCTGGAGGGCTCATATCGAACACTTTTTAAATCCTCAACAACCACCACAAAAATGAGGTGGGTTCCGAGTGGGATCACAATGAAGTGGATTCATGAGAAAAACCACAGTAAACCATTGTTTCAGTCGTATCCAAACACACTGAGAAGTCTGTGTCATTTGGTGAAATGCAGCTGCGCACATCTGATATTTTAGTCTCACATTTTGGAGACAAACTCTGGAGTATATTTACTCTGGAGTGTGTTTATATCAGCATGCCTAAAATGTTTCCCCTCAGTATTTGACCCCACAAATTACTCTGAAATGGGCAATTTCACACTTTTACTTATTATAATTGGCAGCTGAAAGTTATTTTAATCATTGATGAATCTGTTGATTACGTTTGTTAAAAGATAATTTGAGGTTACTATGAGCAATTTACTGTGGCAAAGATATTCATATTTAGAAAGCTAAAATTATTAAAACGCTGTATTCATTGATCAATTGTTGCAAGGTTTTTCTTGCAGCTACACTGGACATGAGGATTATTTCTAGACTGTGGCATTGCCCACTTTCACTCAAGTAAAGGTTATGAATACTTCCCACACCCATGCTGATAACGTCTTCAGATCCACACCCTGCTGTTGCCGGGGGGATCCCGTCCGTCAACATCGTCGCAGGTTTAATTATAAAGCATCACTGTCAAAGTCTTTCCAACCAGAAATCCAGTCTGTACCCTATGTATGTGTGTGGCTATTCTCAGAGCACAGAGGCAGAACCTTAAAGCCAGTGTCAGTGTGGCAAAGCATGGTTCTACACAGCCGGAGTAATAATATGACAGTTTATCTCTCTCTCACACACACACACACACACAGGCTGCTATTGACCTTTAACCTCTAGATGCCTACCCCTAAATCTAACTCTCTTATTAGAATCATTCCATTTTAACCCTTTAACACATACACAGCAGAAAGTGGTTAAACCCGACTGAGAGCTGATTTGCAATGCTGCCAATAACTCAACAGCCAATATCTGTCAGTCAGTCAATTAAACCAGACACTGTGCGGCCATTGTCTGGCTGTAAATATAGACTGTGGGAGCCCAAAAAAAGCCACTGCAGCACTGGGGCTATACAGCTCTCCAGACGACTCTGTAAATGTGACGGTGACTGAGAGATAAGAGCATTTCAGTTGTAATACTACGGCCAGGAAGTGGTGTACAGCTGTTCTGTGCGAGTGGAAACACGAGATGAATTAGAAACTGAATACAAATGTGAGAGATCTGATGCATAAGAATTATTATGCATCCTCTACCAAGTGCACTATGTTTGTGCACTTTGGATAGGGTTGTCACTTTTGATTTGAAATTTCCACTGTAACGTTCGAGTCAAAAATATACAGCCAGCAAGAGCATCAGACTGCCTGAGGTCATTACCGAGTGGTCCAGCAGAGGGTGCTGTGAGCGCAGCTTGGCCTTAAGTGACGTTATGTACACGAGTAAACTAAACTATCCACCTGTGTGGACAATCACAACACCAACTCATACATATCAATCATATATAATGTTGTCACATTTGTGTGTGTGTGTGTGCAGGTGGCAGAATGTCTTCAAAGGAATATCTTGTCACATTATATTTGTTCTAACTTGTAAAAAGATGAGAGCAAGGCTCTTACCTTAAGTTAAAACGGCTACAAACACCAAACTATTCTTTTACCCTTAAACAAACATACTTATGGGTAACATATTCAATATCTGCCAAGAAAACCCTCCTAAATGTTACACACTGGACGTGAAGAAGATCTCGAAACAACGTCCACATCTGCAAAACTGTTGCTGATGCTGTTGATACGGGATACCTGAAACCTGTGTCCACCATACGCTGATTTTGAGTTGAAAAGTTTGAAAAGACATAAACTGCAGGAGGCACCTGCTTTAAACCGGTAATTTATTAAGGTCTGGTACGTGTCTATGATTGGATTTCTGCAAGATGCCGATAGTGTAACCTGCTCCCACACCAAACATCACAGGAGGGGGATGTGAAAATATCTGTGCCTGCCAATATAGACTCTGAAGTAAGCTCTCCTCACGCGAGGCTTGCAACTCCCAGATTCCTTGGCCGCTAATGTTTTTAAAGGAAAATCTTCACTCTTTGTCTTCTTCTGATCATTTCTGGCAGACTGCACACCGAGAGGTTCAATGCTGCCCTCTACAGGAAATAATATCCCCAACACAGTTCTTCTTCTACAATTATGATGAGCAAACTCTGACTATTTTTCCCCCCCCCTTGTGTGGTAATTTGGAAAATTCCAGATCACGGCACATGTAAACCTTTTTCACATATCAGATAAGATAAAACACAGCTGCTTCTGCATATTGTGAGTTGCAACAGCCAGACATGACAGCACGTCCTGCTAAAAAAAGGCTCGCTTGACAAGTCTCAAATGCACAGCGGTACTTAAACCTCTCAAGTGAATTCAAAGGCGTTCATTGACCAAACTGTATCTCGCAGAAAAGACTCTCCTTTCTTCCTAAAATGCACCAAAATGAAAACTTTTTTCATTCTTATTCAAAGGCTGAGTTGACACGTGGTTGTAAAGTGTGTCTTACTTCTGAGAAGTCATCATAATAAAAGTAAAATCTTCATCTTACATTGCTGCCGCCTGCCAACTATCTGTCCTCTGAGCACTCGAAGGTTCATGGGGCGTTGGTTGTGTCTCAAGTGGCCTCTAATGCCATGTATTTATTGGGCTTATATTTTTATTTACACCCACTAGTCTTTCTTTAGTTTCACTGGGTTCTCATGCAAGTCGTCCTGTGCAGTGGGAGAGGTCACTCACTACCTGCCTTCATTTTTCCCATGGAAGCCTCTGGTATTCTGGTACTCTGGTGAGAGAAGGAAAATGTTCGCCTCTGTTTTCCTTTTTTGAACAGAGCTGCAGTGTCTGATATGTCGCAAAAACTTTCAGGAAAAAGTGATCCGGACAGTTATGTCATGGAGACCACAGAGAGTTGGCAGTGTGTCGGGTACACCTATACGCTCACACAAACACAATAAATCCTACATCCAAGGCAGCTACGGTATTTCAGGCTGTGCTGAAACAACCTTTGCAGAGGTGCTGACTCGATTTAATGGTCATTCTGGAGGCTGCAGTTTGTGCTGCTGTTGAAAATGCACTGATTAATGCACATCAAATGTTTTTCTGTGTAATGCTGCTGCTCACATTCCAAAAAGGATAAGGGCTACTGCACAAGACATGGTCAAATTGTGCCAGAGTGACTTCTACTGTGAATGCGACTAAAGTAATTTCAAAATGATTGTCACATTTAATCATCATCAAATAAATATTACTTTCTATTTATTATATGATGAGAATATTGAGATATTTAAAAAAACAGGCTCACATGCACACACACCTGGTAGATGAGGACTTTGAAGTTGCGTCTCTTGAGCAGCTCACTCTCGTTGCTCTCCAGCTTCTTGATCTGGCCAGCCTGCTTCTCCAGGTTGCTGCGCACCATCTTGACATTGACACTGACTTTGCGTACCTTCTCCAGCATTTTATTGACCGTGTTGGTGGTGCCGACGTGGTTCTTCGTCAACTTGGACAGCTCCCCTTGGATGGATGACACGGACTTCTCCATGGCCTCCTGCCGGGCCTCGAGGCCCTGCTGGGTCTGCTGGATCTGGTCTACCACCCCGATAATCTTGTCTAGCAGAGAGAGAACCAAGACCCCGTTCATCTGGGCTTCACTCTTGCCCCCAGTGACCTGCACCAAGTCGGCATCCTCATCAGGGTCATCATCATCGAAGGCCGGCTCAGTGGCAGCAGCCACCAGAGCGACCTCGTCATCATCATCATAAGACACCTCTGCCAGAGCTGAGTGCTCCTTCTTGACACCTGTATCCGCCATGGCTGTCAACTCCAAATAAAAACCACTTGCACACTAACTACAGTTAAACACAAGTGAAAAACAACCTCAGCCACAATTATCACAAACTCAGGCCCCGGTGCTTTTCCCAATCTTCAGTCGACAACTTTCTCCTGCACTTGTTTGCCTCCACCTAGTCTACTTTTTACACTTTAACTTTCTCTTCACCCTCCGTCTCTCACTCTACCGTCTCTGTCTCTCTCTGCCTCTGCTCTGGGATGCCAGCCAGCCAAGGGGAGAAGGGCCTCTCACAGCTGAGGCATGTGTGCCCTGGCTCAAATGCCTCTGCTCCCTGTGAAACCACCCCTTCCCACACTTGCCCCCTCCTCTCATCCCCGGCTTCCCTTGCTGCTGGGGCTCCACCCAGTTGTGTCCTGAGGCACGGGGGGGGAACCAGACTCCACCTCATATGGTGACATGACAGCGAGCGCTGTTGCGGGGAGAGGTGAGGACAAGAGAGGGGCCGTCATCAGGTGATTCCTGAGCTCTAGTACCATCGAAAATACAAAACACCAACCTGACATGACAGTTTGATGTCCAGGTTCAAAGAAATACAAAAGGATGCAACGGGCAAAAGATTTACCTGTTCACAAAAACAAACACAGTGTTAGCTACAAACAATTTCACCACGATTTTCACTATGATGTTGCCATTGTACACTTCCACAAATACTGATCTTAAACCAAAATGATGTTACTTATTTATGTACATATCAGTGTAAGTGTTTTGTTTATGACATTCTGTCATTTTGAGGATAATATAATTTCCTGGTTATGAAACAACAAACATTATGGATTTTATTGTACTCCAAGTATTTCTGGAAGTGATAGATAAAATATTTACATTTCTCTTCTTTACTTCTTCTAATTTTGTGGCTGAAACATGGCATCCATCAGGGCTGTTTGATTACCCCATATTTATATATTCTCTCTACCCCACTGCTCATCAGTCACGTTAAAATAGCTCATTCCAAGGTAAATTTATCACAATCAGCCATGTTTTTAAAGGATCCATTGCTGTTCAGGTAATAGTCAGTCAATATACCAGTTAAAGACAAGGTTATTTATTTGGGGATCACAATTCTTAATAAACAGAATGGTCTAAAAACTCGATTACATGCAAGATTTGTTCCTAAAAGAAATAAGACTTTAATAATAATTTAATAATAATAATTATTATATTATAATAATAATAATAATAAGACTCTGTAAGCGAGTAAGGAGTCCTCCATTTGTTACAATCAGCCATCTCACTGTATGATGTCACTGAACCTTTAATTATTCTGGTATTGTTTGTTTTTTGTATTGCATTCAAAGATGCAATACATAGATGTAAAACAAATATACACATCTTGAAGTTCTCATCCTTGAATTAGAGTGTAGTTGTAATTGACTGTCAGATAATCTCTTACACACATATGACATCATATATTACACTTTCATATCACGGGGGATCAAAGGACAGGGGCATCACAATGTTCTCGAAAACTCCACTCAACAACGCAAGGACACGCACAAAGTAATGGATGATTAAAGAACTCATTCATGTAACATAATGGATGTCAATGTGTTGCACTAACGCACAAAGACAAGAAGTCATGTCTGTGAGTAGAAAGACGACGGACGCCTTGCCTCAAACTGAGGGTGACGGTGATTACGCAAAGCACAACACCACTAACAGCAGGTCCTGCACTTCCTCCAAACCGTGCTGTGGCTCGCACCGGCAACATGACTCGTGCTACGAAGACTCGATTGACTCGCTCAAAGGCAAGACCTCACAGAGCAAGTCATCAGACAGGGGGCAGAGGTCAAAACAAGGTCGGGCAAAGACGGGTAAAAAAAGTCTGGACAATCATCAAACTCCATATAAGCCCATGCAGACAAGGCTTGAGAATGACATACTGATGAACACCAAGGCCCTGAAGAGCCAGGTGTGGGACCTGCAACGGCAACTGTCTGAGGCACATAATGAGAACAAACTCCTGAAGCGTGTCCAGCATCGCTACATGGTGGCACTGAAGCACTTCGAAGACTCAGAGGACAACATCACTGAGACAATCACCAAGCACAGGAACGAGGTTCGGGCCCTGCGAGCACATCTCCATGACACCCGCAGGTGCAGGAATCACCTGTTGAAGAAGCTACGGGCCACAGAGTACGAGTTGCAGACCACAAAAAACTCCCTGCAGCATCTGCAGAAACTCAGCCAGGATCAAAGCCTGCTGGAGAAAGAGGAGCTCGTCCGCATGCTGGACAAAGCCACTGCCGAGCTCGAGGAGAAGGACAAGAGGATTCTGTACCTGGAGAGGGACTTTCAGCTGTGCAAAGACTCATTCAATCGCCAGTTAGCAAGTATGAAGAGAAAGCTCAGCCAGGCAAAAAGCTTTTCCACCGATCTACAGGAGCAGATTTGTCTGTTGACCAAGGAAAATGAAGAACACACAAAAAAGCTACAAGCACACAATATTTATTCCAATCGATTTGTGAAAGGAGCACCCAAAATAGACAAAGAAAACAAGGTGGTACAGACTCATGGGTTAATTCTTCTCCCCGTTTACCACTCTGAAATAAAGGTTTCTTCATATAAAGAGGAGTCTTTCGAAACAAAACATCAAGAAACCGCTAGTAATGTCATGTCAGAGGAGAGTTACCTGGAGGTTACAGATGTCAATATAGACAATTTCTCCTCAGAGTCAGAGGAGGAGTTATTCGAGCTATTCGAAGAGCCAGTAAGGTCAGATTTTGAGATATTAGAAGAGCCAGTAAAGTCAGAATCAGTGATATTCAAAGAGCCAGCAAAGTCAAAATCAGATATATTCGAAGAGCCAGTAAAGTCAGAATCTGAGATATTAGAAGAGCCATTGATGTTACCAGAAATGCAGAAAATAGAGGAACGTGAAAGCAATGAGACGTCTCTGAATACAACCCGGTCAAATAGACGAGAACACATGCAACCACAGAACCCACAAATCAAAAAGAGCCTTACCTTTCAAACCCCTCAGAGCCTGCTCAAACTAACCTGCTCGAGGCCTGAAAGGCACGGGTCCTCGTGAATGTACCTATCAATATTGTACGATATAGAAAATAGCAAACTATGCAGCAGTAACCTGAAGCCCTGTCGTGGTCATGTTGAACAACTAACGCGTCAAGATAGCATGATAGCAAAAATACTCCAAAAAATAATAGTTAAGGGAGACTTATTGTTGTTGACAAACGCTGTGGCCTCAACAGGACAATAAATATGACATTTTGTCAATTGTTGCAAGGTAATTCTATGGTTTATATTCCACATCACATGTTCTGAAATATACACTACACACACACACACACATCTGTGTTGGAGATTTTTTGTCGTCCCTTTTGTGCATTTCTCAGAACTACATGATCAACTACCAACTATAAGTGCTTTGGCATACTCATGCATTAGACCAGTGATTCTCAAACCTTTTAAACCAGTGCAGTACAATACAATACAGTATAGTGCAGAAAGATATGCCTGATAGTACTATACGATACTACACTATACTATCACATACCCTGGGTCTATACAATAGAACAGTATTTCTGATTTTCCTCCAGGTACCACCAGAGGAAGCTTGTGTACCACTAGTGCTACACGTACCACAGTTTGAGAACCATGGCATTAGATCACTGCATACCTTATACAAAATGCTTAATCTAGTTGAAATGCCCAGTACAGTTCAGTTTTTATGCATAGAATACTATACTATTCACTGCAGTATAATACAGTATAATATAGTATAATATGTATATATATATATATATATATGAATATATACACATATATAATACAGTATATACTATAGTACGATAATAATATAGTATAATATACTATGCATTAAATACTATAAACACTGTACAGTACAGTGCAGTACAGTGCAGTTTAGCACAGAAAGATATGCCTGACAGGACTGTACAATACTATACTACTAGCTATTATGAGTACAATAATAATAATAATAATAATAATTATTATTATTATTATTGTTGTTGTTGTTGTTGTTA